>NW_028301541.1:9310000-9425000 GCF_042242905.1 Orbicella faveolata
GACGGAAACGAAACCGACAAACCAATTTCTAAAAGACCGACTTAATTTGAGTAACAATAGACGGACTAAAAACCGACCAATTTGACTAACAATAGACGGATCGAAACCGACCAATGACTGATGACAAACCTCACACGAGTCTTTCAGCCAATACCATCATGGCTAAACTGCCCAATCACGTTCAACGGACCAGACTTGAAACATCATCGACTGACAAACACTATTCACGTGACTCTGAAGATGACTTCCGACTGACTGACGGACCTTTTTCAAAACAAACCTGACCCTGACCTTTTCTCAAAACAAACCCTTTATTATATTTCTTTCAATTAGTTTAATATTAACGATACCTGGCGTGGGTGTCTAATTAACAAATTAATCATTCAGGCTTCAGCAAAGTTTGATGTTATTACAACAAAAAATAAAACGAAAAAACAAACAAACCATGGAAAGTATTATGTATGCTTAATTAACGCTCCGTAACTATTGATTTCTTTTTTCGCTTTTCGGTCTATGACCTCAGAGATAGAGTAGTTGTGACTGTCCTTTGGCTATTCAAAAGCGGGTTTTCATAACCATCCCGCCGCCAGTTCTACGGTTCTGGCTGCATGATCTCCCAGCCTTCCTTGAGGGCTTTGTATGCCGACAGAAGAGCTCCCTCATTCCAAGCATCTATCATTGAAAACGCCTCGCCAACCATAAAGACTTCCTCACCAGGAAACGGACGTTTGGCCCACTCCTCTAGATCGTAACGACTAGCATTGGACCCTGCCTTTGTTTGATGCCTATTAAATAGAAAAATGTTGGAAAGATCAAACTATGTCACGAGTGAAACAGAATTCGAAGTATGGGAGAATATTTGCATGTTTGATTCATACGTGTATACAAGAGTCTTACAAGCTAAAAGTGTCGAACTCTACCATCTTGGATCCGTTATCTTACTCTTTCCTCTGCGGAGGTTCAAATTCAAAGGGTTTTCTCGAGTGGGGAGAATCCGCTGAACGATTTGAGTGCAGGCGCAGGGTGACGTCGATTTTCAGAAATGTTAGAAAATCTCCAAATTTTATTTGAAAGTCTAATTTGAGGATGCCAAGACTGAAAATTCGTTTGCAAGAAAATCTTCTTAAAAGGTCACTAAAACACAAATTTAAGCCTCCAAACACCTGTTAAAACGTGGCTGCTAAAGAAAAGTCAAGTGACATGACCAAACAAATGACGCGACAAAATGTTCCACGATAACGTAGGTCTAGCGGAGAAAGTCACAAAGGTTGGCCACTATTCCTAAGCCTGAGAATGCGGCCTATAGTCCAGATGGGAGTGGGTACTGGGTAATTCCGGTGGTATTTCGTGGCATGGTGGATACCCGCGTACATTGAAACAAACTTTAAAGAATTCTTTACTCTGCTTGGAAGAAACCACCATTCTTATAAACCACTTTTGATGACCTACCAGCATATATTATCCCAATATTTGAATACCACATCTAAAGGCTCAGGTACAACCATCCCTGGAAACACTTCCTGCACAGCTTTTTTTAGTTCCGACTCAAAGACCTCTTTGGGAAGCTTGGAAAATTTCCCCCACTTGACTGAGCAGCCATATAAAGAGTAGGACAACTGAATGACGGCTTCTCCATGAGGTCCTCTACCGCTACAAGAATTGAAGAACATGAAACAGATATATGGTTTTTATTAGCTTGTTCGGTCTGCACTGGGGAAATATTGATCTCGTTGTATTTTTTCAGCAAGTTTATGCACAGGCAGCCCAAGATCTCTCTATGAACCACACAAGCAACACAATATTTTCCCTTTATGAAGGGAAAACCGGAATTAAAAAAATCGCTTAAATCGAGTTAAATCGGTACAACAACCACACCAGGAGCAAACAATACACGTATGGAATAAGGTAAGCCATTTTTATTGAGAATTTTCACTTTTAACTGCCTACATGGATATCTTGTAGAAAATCCCATATAAACCCTTATAATTCGATGGCACATTGTGTTGCTGGTGTGGTTCATAGAGAGAGCTTGGGCTGCCTGTGGTTTATGGACCTCGCCGCCGAAAGTTTTTAGTGTAAATTGTCAGATCAGCGAATCGCCCATACGTCCGCTTGCAGAGTCGGCGTCACTTCAGCTGGTCCAGTTTCTGAGCCTCTGTATAGGCCGGGAAAGGTAGAGTTCAGCGGAGACTGGACTACACCGCAGCTCGTTTCAGCATGTGGGGCGCCTTTCTCCACAATGTGGCTTTGGGCTGTACGGCACTTCAGCTGATAAGCTAAGGGTATTCTTCTAATAAACTGGCTATGAGACCCCTGCTGATCTAAGGGGTGGTGAATGGTAAATGCGAGACCTTGCGAGAAAACGAGAGTAGCGTTTTTTTTCTTGCAAACTCGAAACGTTTTGATATTTTAAATTGTGAAACCGAGACCTTAAAGTGTTTTAAGTGCGAGCACGAGACTTTGAGATTCTAAGTTTCCCATGTCATTAATAAGAACAAACAAACAAACAAACAAATCAGGACTTGTAAAATATCGAGACTCCGAGACAGCCTTAGCTAGTTAAAAAACCGAGACTGTAAGACGCACATCACCGCCAAAAATCGAGACTGTGCGAGACGTACCCGTGAATTCGACGAACACTTTGCGAGACACATGTTTGTTGTTGTTGAAGGACTATTCGCCACCCCTGACCTAGAGGTTCTTGTATCTACACAGCTGTGTGTGTTGTGCAGGGTATTTGAGACAAACTCCTACCTGTATGGCATGATAGCAGTCAAACAATTGGATCCTGACACAAATATTTCAAATGGCTTCAGTGTTATGTTCTGAGAGGAAGTTGCGTTTTCCCACCAAGGGTAACTGTAAACTGCTGCCGCTTTAAACGACGGCCGAGCGAGGATAGATTTAAACAAATAATTACTTTTAATCTCGGTTGCCACATCTCCGGTGATCTTTTCAAACGGAAAACTTGGGACAGCAATAATGAGCTTTTTGGCCGACACGGAAAACTTTTCTGTTTGAACAGCAAACGAGCTTCCTTTTCTATTTAGTGCCTCGACTTTCTCGTTCAAATACATCTTAACCCCAAAACGTCTCGCGGAGTTTTCCAGCGCGGTGGTGATTTCTGATAACCCACCGAATGGTCTAAGATAATCGTACGAAAAATACTTATTTGCTTGGTTATGCTCATATGTAAACAGGGTACTTTCTTCCATGTTGTAATCCACTTTGACCGCAAACGAGGACCGCATATATTCACACCCTTCACTTCCGAGTCGCTTGCACATAAAATCTTGATAAGAGGGAAATTCGAGCGCCTTCTCTCTCGTCATATTCATCCAAGCAGACCGAGACATCTCTGACGAGGTCATGTTTGCAAATTCGCCTGATAAGAGAGACGGAAAAGCTTGTTCCTTGAGCGACTGGAGATTTGACGCGTAGAATCCTCTTGTTTCCACATATGCCAGTCTAATGCCATCCATTTCAAACATCGGGATATTAAAACGTTTGACGAGGTCCCTGAAAGCAGTCAGCAAAAGTTAATTGAAAAGTTCATATGTAGTACAGTAAAAAAACCCGCGTGTAAGAACCTAACGGTTTAAGAACCTGCTGGCAGGTTCTTAAACCTGCAAACCTGTGCTGCTAAATTTGTTTAGCCAAGCAAGATCAAGTAGGTTCTTATATGTGGGTTACTATACAGCTAAATTATTTTAAACATTTTAACCAAGGAGTGTGACTTTGAGATGGCAAATTTATATTACAAGAAAATACATATTACAGTTGAGAATAAATACCAAACCCAAGTGTATTTATTTCCTTCTGGTAATCAACAACTATATCTCCTTAATAGAAATTAAGAACCCAATCTCATCATCATCATTGTATTTCTAACACCTCGGGGGGGGGGGGGAGGGATAGGGGGAGGGGGGTGAGGCCGCGCGCCAACTCTTTCCACCTTCCACGGTCTTTCGCCACATCTTCGATCTGCGCTCACGAGGTAAAGCCAAACTGTCCCCGCCATTCACTCTCAACCGTTTGACGCCAGGTTGTCAGTGAGGTCTACCTCTTCTTCTTCTACCTTCAGGGCTCCATGTTAAAGACACCTTAACATTGTCGATATTCTCAAGCCTTAGAACATGGCCTAACCATCTCCAGGGCCTATCTGTAATCATGTCAGAAACAGGCATCATCCCAGCGTTCTTGTATAGATCTTTGTTCGTAATCTTTTCTAGCCAAAGGTTCGAAAAATTTTCCTTAAGCACCCTCTTTGAGATCTGCCCAAGTGGCAGGCATCATGTTCAGTCATCTTCCAAGTTTCTGCGCCATATAGTAGAACAGTTAGGACATTACTCTTGAAGATTTTAAGTTGGGCCTTGTAGCGGTGAGCTGTTAAAATCCATACTGGTTTGCTTTACAAAGGCACCTCTAGCGAGGGATTGTCTACTGCTGACATCGGTCTTTGCATGCTCCGCATGATCCTCCCATCTCACAACCATGGTAGACGAATTTGTCCACATTCTCTAAGTGTGTTCCATTTATAAGGATTTGATGCTGGGACTTGCTATTGAGCCTCATGATGTTGGGCTTCTTAGTGTTAAATTCTAATCTAATGAACCTTGCAATGCCTTGCAACCTGCTTGATTTCTGCTGCATATAAGTGCAGTTACTGGCTAGTTCATAATGTGACGTCGTCTGCATAATCACAGTCTTCTAACATTGATGAAAATCTTCACCTAAGACCTCTGCGTCTGTTTCGTGATGTGTTTGTCATCACTCAGTCCACTGCCACAAGGAACAAAAAGCCTGACATAACGAGGCCCTGACGAACGCAAGTTTTCGGACATCGAGCCAGCCTGACATCTTACCATTATCAATGACATTACAGCAGCTGTCCTCATACATCGCTCTGATCAGATCTACAAACTCACTTGGTATCCCATAATGTCTCAAAATCTTCCATGCATAATCTGCTACGATCCAAGCTGTCAAACGTTTTTGTAAAATCCAGAAAGTTGTTGTACAGTGGTGCATGCCACTTGATAGACAGTTCAATGATGTTTCTGAGGATTAAAACTTGCTCAATAGTTCCTCTCCCTTCCCTAAATCCAACTTGGTCACATCTCAAATTTGCGTCAATGACCTCTTTGATACGTTCAATGACTACTTTACCGAAAACCTTACTTGGTAGACAGAGTAAGAAGATTCCTTTGGAATTGTGGCATTTAGTCAAATCACTCTTTTTTTTTGGTACTTTAACAATCATAGCCTTGTGCCAATCAACTGGCACCTTCACATTCTCACGTGTATGCTCAAACAGTGTACTCAAGTATTCTGCAGCAAGAAACTGCTCAGCCTAAATTGCCAATAACTACCCCAAATTACAACAAAACACGTAGGTTCTTAAAGGCGGGTTTTACTGTAATTGTTACAGCTTCAGTTATAACCTGTAATGTAAATGTCAAAATTAAACCGACGAAGCTCGGTTTAAATCCCAGTCCCACCCCCACCCCCTAGATTACCTTTCCCTTCCCGCCAAGAGAGAGAATCTTACTCATAATCTCGTTTTCAGATCTTCCACAGCCAAGTGGTGTTCAACGTCAGGGCGAGGTCTGGGTAAGAGATTGTTAGGGACACAGGGAGTGTGAGGGATTTGCGGGGAATTTTCCCTCCTATTATAAGACGATAAATTTTCAGTGTCATTCGTTGTAAACAACAACAAATCGACCACATTTTTTCATCGTCTTTACACATGCATAAGAGATCCAATAAAATTCCTAAAACTATTCAGTAAAGCCCATCGGTTTGGACGTGATCCTACTCAAATTTTGCGGGAAATTTTAAAAATTGACAAAAAAAGAAAACGGAAAAATAGAATTAAATGGAAAATATCATCTTGCATTACAGTCTTGTGGTTCTTGTCTACTCGCCAAGCTCCTAAACCTTAAACAGCAAATATTACAGGACATAAGTTAATACATAATAAGTTGTTTTTTTTGACAGTAAAGAGAAATTGTAAAATGAATACAGCTGGACCCAATAGTTTGAACTCGGTTATTTCGAAGTCAAAGCCATTTCTCGTGGATTTGCCCTTCAGTCATTTGATATGTCATCATCATCTAAAGTTGTTTACACTCGCCTCAACGGTAAAAATTGATGTTGATTTTTCAACTTTTATTGGTATCACCTTGCCATCTGATCCCATCTGACTAATTATTGTACCAAAAGTCTGCATACGGGCCAAGTGGCTCATCAGGCCGGAGCTTATCGCGGTTTCTGTAGCATAAAGCGACTAGGAATATTTCTCCTCGCCCCCCCCCCCCCCCCCCCTGCTTGGATGGGATGCTAGTCCATCGCAGGGTTACTCTCCCAGCATTAAATTCGCCGGTACCCATTTATACACCTGCATGGGTGGAGAGAGAGGCACTGTGAGAGTAAAGTGTCTTGCCCAAGAACACATGCGACACATGTCCCCGACCAGGGCTCGAACCCAGACCGCTAGATCCAGAGTCGAGCGCACTATATGTTTATAGCATTCTTCTTCTTCTCTTGTAGCTCATGTCCAGACTGAACGCGAACAACTTTTTCACATTTTGTTAATAGTGATCTGTATCTGAAAAGAGAAATTTTTGTAGTAAATAACAATGTCTTACTGATGCTGATGTTTGGTGCTTGGCTAAATCTGTGGTCATAGTTCCTTCCTCCAAATCTGGAGTCTTTTTCAAACAAACACACGTCGTCTTCTTTCTTCTTTCGCACGAGTGTCTCTGCCATATACATACCTGAAATACCTCCTCCAACCACCACTACATCACAGGACATTGGTGTCAAGGAAAGCTCTTCCTCTAAAGAAAAGTATTCAGAAACCGATCAAAGTGGAAAAAAGTTTTGTTAAAAATGCCCACAGGCGTTCTTTCGCCCCCCCCCCCCCCCCCCACCGCGCTTTTTTGCTTTATGTAATTTGTGATCATCGGTATTGACATAAATTAATATTTTGCAGACACGGAACAGAGAACTGGGTGCTAGCGTAGTACGCGAAGGCTCATAGTTAGTACGTTTGTAAAAAGAGACGGTTGAGAAACTTGTGACATTCTACGGTCAGCCTTGCCACTAGCACTTTCGCATAAGTTTTATTTTTATTGTGTAAATAACGTTATCTGTTTTATCGTTCATTCTTTTGTTAATATATCAACTTTAAAAACCCAAAGGTGGTGCCACTCCATTTGGTTGGGGGTACACGGTCCCTATTGTTGGTTTTCACATGACGTCACTAAAATTCGAACTACAAAACTATTGATCTTCCTGGATTTAACTTAAATGATGTATAAGAGCAGCTGAAAACTAATATTCATACAAATTTTCGCTCCGAATGGGTTCTTGGTTTTGTGGTACACTACGCTTGAATTTCTAAGCTTTTGCGTGACGCGGCATTTACATGACTGCCTAGAGAGCAGTCATTATTAGTGACTTATTTCGGGGAACTTCACTATCTGAACAGTTCATGTCTTAGAAAAAGTATTATTTTAATGTTTTAGATTTCCTCGAGGGATAAATTCACGCTTTTGTAGCAAAACTCAGTGACAGATGTTTCTGCTGGTTTCCGGCCGCCATGTTGGTGCCCATACAGATGGGCACCAGCATGGCGTCTCCATACAAATCTCTATAAATTTGGGTAAAAAATTTCTCTGCATATCTCGCATAAGATAAATTGCTGTGACCAGAGTTTTGGCGAGAGTCTTTGCGTATTTACCTTCTTTCATTTTCCAGATTCTGGACTTTATCTATTGACCGGTTTTGATTTTTATTTTGATCTATTTTGAATTGCGTGACACTGAAAACCAGCTATTTCTCCAAATAAGAGGTTTTTGTGGTTTACATGTCCGGCTTTGGCGCATGTAGGACGTTACTTGATGTATCTCTTATCCACTTTGTTGTAAGCTTATTGTCTCAATTAAAACATTTCTTGGGCCTGGCTGACCAACGTGCCCATACCTCAACCTTTGAGTGTGTTGGGTTGTGTAGTGAACGCAAAAATGCCGTTTTCGCGCAACATCTACAGCTTGCGTGACATGTACAAGCATTATTAATGTGACTCATTTGTCGGTTTCCTTTTGAGCATTGTTTTCCTTATAGTCCCATAATTCTGTATTGAACAAACCAGCTTAGGGATTTCATAATTATTTCATAGCCCGCACACACTAAAGGTTACACACAAGGTGTGTTCCCTTTCTTTCTTTACCGTGCGAAGATGGCCCTTTCGGAATGTCATTTAGACACTAATAGGTCTTAAAAGGGCAAATATGCACTCCTTAATAAAACTTCTAACGGGACGTATTTGGAGGGTACACCACGTTATATGCATCAGTGTTGATAAAGGCACTGATAAAAATAGATCACTCATCCCACCGAGCTTGTAAAAGCTTTCCAACTGATCAATGCCAACACTGCTTGTCCATTATTTTATCAATATATGCGTTCGCGGGTGCACGGTATTTAGTTCTGTATTTGCAGACTGCAGACTTTTCGGCTAGTAATCGCGTATATTAAGAACTGGCATTTCTACTTTTCAAGAGCTAACCGCAAACAGGCTCCTGAGCGCTATTCAAGCTATCCGGAGAGGTCTATATTCAGGCTAACCTGTGCTCTATTTTGGCCTAAATGTCATCTGCGGTCTGCAAAAGTCATATACCGAGCGTTCGCTTACCGCCAACTCTCGCCTCATCTCTGGTTTGACCGCTCTTGTCTTTTCCTTTCTCGTGAGCCAGCAACACACCTAGCGTGACTAGAATAATTAACAGCAATAAAATCACAAAGATCGTCAGGGCAATTTTCACTCGGCTCACAAAAAAGCCGCGAACTTCCAAGTTAGAGACGGCGGAGTATTCTCTTGCCATGTTCATCGCGTCAAATTTGAAACCAGCTCGATGTTCAATAACGAATCAGTTGAGGTGAGAATCAGTCATCCAGATAATCATGTGACGTCTATGAAGAGGACTAATGGAGTGGAAATTTGTAATCAATGAAGCAGTATAGCATGGTTTGAGAGTCCAATATCGTAGATACGGGAACAAGTGGCTTAATACGAGTGTTTTTAGTCTTATTATTATACATTTAACTTACTATCTCTTTTCTGATGGGCCGAAAGCGTATAGTGAATTTTCGAAATCAGTGCCTGTGACGTCATCTAGCTGCAGATTATACAATAATCATGTCAAGGACACTCAAGGTCACGAGTAGTCATGTCATGTATGACCGCGGTGCATGATTTCTAAGGGTAATCATGTCAAGTTCGCGCGCTTTGTGTTGCTTGTAGTCAGTGGGGAAGCAAAAACATGACTTCCATTTTTTTCCCTTCAATTTGTAATAAAACAGTTATTAGATTCGGTTTTTGTGACATCCAGAATAATCAAGGTCTCGGTAAGGGTTATCAACCTCAGCCTTCAGCTTCGGCTGATAACCCCTACTTCGACCTTGATTTTTCTGGATATCACAAAAACCTCATCCAGTAATTGTTTATAATTCATGGTCGCTTGATCGACCATTCCAGCTTTCTCATTCGTGTTACGGTACCCGAAAACACAATCAGCCAATCAAAAGCCGTGTTTACTCCGTAGATATCCCGAAATATCAAGTCTCAAGCGGACGTCGTACGGCCAGATTCTTGGCCGAATTTGCATATGGTAAATACTCTAATAGGACTAGTCGCTCGACCGCCTTTCGCCAAAATAACAACCGTGCCTTCACCAGACTTGCGTGATACGCGCCAAAATGAACCAGAAAAGTACGACAAGTTACATACAAGTTACAGCTTAGCGCCAGACACGCCAGTTGCAGGGAGCGAAGGAGAGTGGGAGCTAGGGCGCGAAGGGGCGAGGGAGCGAGAAAGAAAGAAAGGGGGCGAGGGAGCCAGAGAGTTGTGTAAGGAATACACTGTTTTCGATATATTAAAATTCAGCTTGGGAATAAGGCCTAGAGGAGCATGTGTATTTCTCGTTTGTGTCTCTTGGCCTCGCTATTAAGTTGAGTATCAATACATCGAAAGTGGCCTATTAGCGACTAGGGTGGTAACAAGCAAATAGTTTGTGGGCTCCCTAAGGTGGAGCTCTTGTTCTTATTTATTTGTTCATCTTTGTACAAAGAGATTGTTTACAAGGAGATTGTCTTCTTTCAGAACTGTCCCATATTCTCAGGTCCACTTAAATTTGTTGTCTTATCTCTTCTTTCCAATGACTTTCAGTTCTGTTGACTATGCGAAAAAAAAAAAAAACAGAGAGAAGTCTGGAAACTAAACTGGACTAGCTCTGACATTCGTCACCAACTCCCCGCCTCGTCCGCCTCGTCGTCAAGTTCTGTCACATCAACTGCCTTCTCCCTTTCTTGCTTAATAAGCAGCTTCAGCAATCGTTTCTTATCAGTAGTGATACGGTACTCCAGATCATCGATTTCTTTCTTGATATCTTCGTCGCTGTCAGAACTCAACTTCTTTGGGTTGTAGTCTGAATGATCCCTCGATTGGCTTGATTTGTGGGAACGTGAACCGCGTGAAGAATCAACATGACTCCGTGGTGAACGTGACGAGTGCGAACGCGAGAAACGTTTAGATCGCGAGCGAGAACGAGACCGTGAGTTTCGTGATCGTGAATTCGGTGAGCGTGAACTTCGTGACCGTGACCTTCGTGACAGTGATCTTCGTGATCGTGAGGACGAAGGTGCTTCATTCCTCTTCGACGAGTCTGACGTTGTGCGAGAACGCGAATACTCTACCGTCCTTTTGTCGAATTTCTCCGACCGAGTCTTTGAAGCGGACTTGGCCTTGGACTGAGAGCGTGATCGACCAGAAGAACAGGATCGAGACCGTTTCTTTTCGCGATGGTGCTTTTCCTTCTTTAAGCTTTGCTTTTTTGAAGAAAGCAATTCAGATTTTGACATATCGTGATCATCAATTTCTAATCGTCTTTTCCCCTTGGAGCGATGTCTTTCTTTTAAGCGTGAAGGTGAACGTGAACGTGATCGATGGCTGCCTTTTCTTGTTCGTTCTCCAGTTGAACGTGAGCGATCTCGCGAGAAGCGTGATTCAGCATGGCCGGAGCGAGATTCATCGTGTAAGATTCTCTTTCCTTTAGCAACAGATTTAGACCGAGAGCGAGATCGTGACACAGACCTTTCAGTCTTTCGTCGCAGCACTGTTAGATCGATGGGCGAAGCTCGATTGTGCAGTCTGGACGCAGAAGGAGAAGTGTTACTATCACTGCTAACAACAATAACTTCTACTGGGGGTGTGCCAGATACAGACGATTCATCTTTTGACCCAGAATGGTCTAAGCCATTGTCCAAGCTCTCTGTCACTTGAGATTGTTCGCTGATACTTCGTTCCGTCTTGTGTCTCTTAGAATCTTTCTGCTTAGGCTTGTGTTTGTGCTTATGTTTATGTTTGTGTGAATGTCGATGGTAATGATGTCTCGATTTCTCTTGCGTTTCTTCAGTAACAGATTCACTTTTAGACCTGGTTCTGTTTCTTGATCCTGTAGAATGAGCAGCTCCGTTTGCGGGTTCGTCAATTCCCGGTCGTTCAGCGTTTGTCCACACAGTGTGTGAGCTAGCCGAGGATATGGTCACAATCTCGGCTAAACTGAGTTGTCCATTCAGCCCCGATGTGCCTGGGGACGAGCTAGGAGACCAGCTCGTGCTTTCTCTTTGTAGCACTGGCGAATCTCTGCTCCAGTCTGTTTCCAACACTTCCAATATCGATTCTCCAGAGGGGCCTGGAACGGGAGTTTGCCAACCTTTAAAACGGAAAATCAAATTTTAAAACAGTTATCGTCGCTTAAAGTTACTCCATGTACTGTCAAGTATAATAAACAATGCTGCAAACGAATGTAACCTGAAGAGACCTGATCAAAAGGACAGGTAGATGAAAAGATAATGGTGATGATTACTCTCGCCGTAAAGGTATCCGGTCAGGTCGTTCCAAATCAGATGGCCGGGGGGTACTCCCGTGTATAAACTACATGGGTATGTGCTGTTGTGAAGGGTATGGTTTTCAGGTAGTGTAGCCTAGGATAGACAGTTTTGGTCTAGAATAGGGTACAATTTACCGGAAAAGTGGAGGGGATCTATCAAAGAAATAACTGAAACTCGGAGGTGACTTCGTAAGATATTGGTTTAGATATCGTATCTTAGAATACAACAGTGATAAAGTTTCTGCAAGGAAAATAGCTAGTCTGGTATAGGGTATGAGGTTTTTGGTGCCTAGTCTAGAATAGGATTGCAAAGTGGCACAACCCTACCTAAGGATTTACAGATTACACCCGCTGGCTCACATCATTCCACAATTTAAGACAAAAGTGCTGGGAAGGCAAAGAGTTTTGATCGCTCTTTCTCTCTCCCCACCCCCTCCGCCCCGCCCCCTTCCGCTATTCAATGCTAAACAGCAACCTATCTACCCGCAAAAGATTATATTAGAAACTAATAATTATTTCACGTGTTACACACCTGAAGTTTGACTGTGAAACACAGTCGGCGTGTCTCTCACTTGATCACGTGACTCATTGGGCCTGTTGTACTGCGCACGCTCATCATAAGCAGTCATGTCAAATGGAGACCGAGCAAAGCTTGTGAACTCGTGAATGAAATGTTCTGTTTTGTCAAACAAGAAGGGCTGAAGTTGAAGGTGAAACTCGTCAGAACTGAGCTCAACCCTGGGTGGAAAAAGATGAAGAAGTTTACTTCACTCTGACTGCATTATGTTGGAAAGAACTTTCATACAATAATGATTCCTCAAGTTTAAACAAAGGAAATCACGATGATGGCACTGACGGTGTATGGATATCTTGTATACTTGGCAAAGATGTATACTTTAGAAGGGTCCTTTGCACAAATGAATAAAATGTCCTATTACCTTCGTTGTGATAAAAAACACATGAAATGTGCATGAAATATTTTTCAACACTCAAAGAGAAACTTCCTGTCTCCGCACGGCCATATAATTTCCTCTATATCTTTTCATTAAGTATTGGAAATTGTCACAATAACTTATACAAATTAAAGGTAGACAAACACACGTCACTTTACTTACGTTCAGAACCACATATGCAGTAACAAAATTGGCAGATTTGACAAAATTTCATCAAACTTCAGGGGTGATTGTTCATAGATTTGACGATTTTGGTGACTTTTAGTCAAATTTGTCATTTGAAGCGAAATCAGCTTGGTGAAATTGATTATTTTGGCGTCTTATCTCCAGCCAGAATTTTGTAAACTATCTTTTAAGGGGTGGTCCTAACATGTTGGCAGATTTGGCGATTTCACGGACTTTTCACCAGCCAGATTACAAAATTTCATCAAATCTGTCATTTTCATTACTGCATGCATAATTTCTGGACATATCTCTGATAAGTAACAATTCTACAAGAACTAAATAGACCATTTTACAGTTGCCTGCTCAGTGACCTGGCCTTTGGATGGCAGCGAGGCAGGAGTTGACCTTGTTTTGATACAGACCTTGCTGCTTTTGTTGTGTAAAACAAGTTGTTCTGATGCTAACTAGGTGCATTTACATGACAGTAGCATTGAGGTCTGTATCAAAACAAGGTCAACTCCAGCCTCGCTGCCATCCAAAGGCCAGGTCACTGAGCAGACAACTGTAAAATGGTCTATTCAGATAATACATACTTGGTGATGAGTGACAAAATGATCTGAAGAACAAAATCAACGTGACTCTCGAAATCATTCAGCAAGACCCTTAAATCTCTGGTAAGCCATGGGATCAGCCGATGAGAGCATGCAGGGTTGGTGCGGAAAAATTCTGGAGCTAAGAAACAGATTGAAAATATCATTCACTAATATTTAATGAGGAGAGAATAAGTATGGGTTATTGACCAAGTGTAAGGTCAAGATGGCTGGATATTGGCCTTGTTCTTTTTTTGCAAGTTTATGGACCGAGACTCCATCGAGGTCCATAAACTCGCAAAAAAAGAACGAGGCCAATATCCAGCCATCTTGACTGAACAAGCTTGGTCAATAAAGGACTTATTATATGGCTTTCAGGGAAATTTTTCTTGCGGGACACAGCGGGTAGTCCCCAGCGGGCAAGATAGCTCCATCTTGCCCCCTTGGTAGCCAATCACAGTGCAGGATTTGATTCATCTTGCCTGCTCATGGAGATAGCCATATAATAGTAAAAAATATTATAGACCTATTGCAAACAGTTGGTCACATGATGTGCTTTTCAAGAACACAGATTTAGTCATTAGCAATGCATAAAGTTCTCAGAAATGGAAAGAACAATCACACAATAAGCTTACATGCAAATTTTCAGGTTTATATCATTTCAGAGGGAATTTTTTATGATTGGTTGTTAGAAATAACAAGAAGAAGGATTTGTATCGGAAGAAGACAATTTGCCCTCCAGTTAGACTCCAGTGGTTTTCCACACAAATTCTTGTAATTTTGTAAGTGTTAAAACTGTCATAAGATCTTATTTTGTCTTTTGGTCTAAAAGCCTAGGATTTTCCATTCTTTCTAATATTTTTGCCCTCTTTCTATCTTCAATAGCTATATGTCAGCGGCTCCCTTTTGTAGTGATTAATAACGGAAAAGGCTTCTGGAGGGCAAGCATCCTCACTTCCATGTATGAAACTTTATTTTTGTAATATTCAAATCATTAATAAATCTCAACATTACATGGCATTGGTCTGAAAATTGGTGTTCTGGCTATTTAAAACATGCTCCTTCCATTTCTGAAACTCATATTAGCTCTGGTTAAACATTTAGAACTTATCACTCATGAGACCAACTGCTGTGAAAGGCCTATTTCAATGAAACTTGGCAATTAGTGTAGAGAGTTCTATCAATTACGGATGAGATTCAAGTAGAAACAACAACAGGATTGAAAACTAAATACTTTATAAACTCAAGCAATTAATGTTCAAAACAATATATTTCAGCTGTAGACGCTATGCAAGCAACAAACTGTGTTCTCGAAAACATTATTCAGGAACCTTGAAAAAAGAAACAAAGAAAATGGATCAAAATCTACCAATCAAAGCCCAGAGATGTGACCTTTTAAACCTGTGAAATTGCACACCATTCAACGACTCTTGGATATTTTGGCTTCGATTTTCTCGAAAACGAAAAGCAAACTGGCAAAAAAAAACAGCAAGGCATTGTTAGGTAAGTAAATTGAAAGCCATATGCAAAAAAACGGGCACTTTTGACGAAAAATTAAATAAATAAAACAATGAAGGCTTTATAACATTGTATGTATAAGAAGTAATTTTTTCTCTGTACACTGTAACTTACAGATTTCCCGCTGGCGTGCTCGACCATCCTGAGTTACTCCTTGTACCCATAAGTTATTACAGTAGATGGTTCTGTGTCAAATACCACACATATGTATAAGATTTTGTTAATTAGTTCAGTAATCCTTTTTTGTAAAATAGTCCTCATTCCATTTTCCATTTATTTGGCAAATCAGCAACTTCAAGATACTGTCTGAAAATGCCACCAATTTTTTACATTTTAATCACCAGACTGAAATAGCTGTAAATTGTATAACTGTACCTTCTTCTTTCACGGCCTATAGCCTTTCTATCCCTCTGTGCTGCAATGTGAGCCTGTCGTCGTCTTGCTCGCAGTTCCCAAGGATCTGTTTCATCCACCTGTTGTCCTTGACTTTGTCTTTGCTGCCGCTGTCTGTTACCCTCTGCTAATGTTGTTCTGTAGCGGAAACGCCTTCCATCACTTTGAGATTGTTGTTGGATCATTGATGCATGGACGTCAGGCTTTGAAAGGTAATGCTGAGAGCAAAATAAAACAACCAAAAACTATCAGACATCATGATCACTTGGTGGAAAGCCAAGTGGAGACTGAGATAATAGGCTATGTTTTTACAGTTGTGTGCTCAGTGACCTTCCCTATGAATGCAAGCAAGGCTGGAGGTGACCTTGATTTGATACAAACCTCTCTGCTTTTCTCATTTAAATAAATGGAAACTAGTTGGCATTAGAACAACTTGATTTACACAACAAAAACAGTAAGGTCTGTATATCAAAAATAGGTCACCTTCAGCATAACTGCCATTCAAAGACCAGGTCACTGAGCAGACAACTGTAAAAAGGTCTATTTGTGCACAGAAAATATACTTAGACGCTACAGAATTGTTTAGAATGGAACATCAGAAGTTCATTTCCATTGGTTTATTTCTTAAGTTTCCAGCCTATCATCAAGGGGGAAACAATAACAGGAAACTGGAAATTGTAAAACAGTAAGTGCCATCTTTTTTTAAAATTCTGGTAAACCTTTACCAGTTATTACAACAGCCATTCTGACTAGTTCCTTGTGATAAATGGTACATGTTCATAACCTACACAGTCAAACAACTGTTTTCCAAAGCATTTTTGAGTATATTTAAGTCAAATCTACATCATCATGTACCTGTTGGTAATTGTCCATAGATTTGACACTGTGAATAATGGAAGAGAAGCTTGATTTGCACAAAGGGCATGTCCTCACTATCTCAGACCATTGTAATATACAAAAGTAACAAAAAGCATCTGAAAACAAGCAGTTAAGGTAAAATATGTGCTGACAATAGACTTCATTACAATGAGTAGAGGTACATGTAAATTATTGGTGGGTAACCTTGACAACAAGGCTGAGAAGTAAACTGCACAGAGGTTTTGCACAGCAGCCATGTTGTATGGCAGGAACAATGAAAATGTTTTGCATTAGAAAGAACATTTTTTTTCCCATAAGAAAAAGAATCTATTGTTCCTGCCATCAACATGGCTGCCGTGCAAAACCTCTATAGCATACAAGTTGTTGTTTTGCATTCTTGCCAAACAACAATTAAAATCTCGTTATTCTATCACAAGCACTCAGTGATAAGCAACCTATTCCTCTATCAACACACATGCTCGGCAGCAGACATATTTACTGGGGCATGTTCAAAACATGAAATGGCAAAATGGCTAAATGGGACTGCAGTTAACTTACATAGTGCTCTGGTTAGCCTGAATATCACTGACTTGACAATGGTTAGCTCACAGTAATGGTAAGTGTTACCCTTACAAACACCTGTTTCCCACATTGTCCCTTACTTGTAGTGCCATTTTTGTGTTTTAAACATGCCCCATTTACTGAGTTTTAAAAAGAAAAGGAGTTCCTTCAGGGGGGAGGGAGGGAGGGAGGGTGAGAGGTTATTGACTCATCTTGGGGCTAATCAACTTTAGGTTGGGGGCTAACCAACCTTCATTTCCTTGGTCGTATAGGCTTAGGAGCTCTGGGTTAGCCAGTATGCAGATCTCTGTTTTTCTTTTTTTCCACCCAGGCCATAGAGAGGAGGGGGCGGTGATGGTAGTGTTAACACCGTATCAGGGAGGGGTGGTAAAAACATATTACGTAAGAACATTGATTTCAAAGGAAGACTCGACACCTACATGCATTCCTTGAGTTTAAAACCTTCTTTAAACGTTCTTAAATAAAAGGATACGGAAGCACTTGTCCAAAAACGCTTTGTTGTCATATTCACTGAGGCAAACCGAACACGTCAGATCTTTTGGACTTGATCTTCCCGTGTGTTGCTCGTGGCCTTTTTCCAGCGTTTCAGTGCCTTTCTGTCCTTTAACGTCGATGATTTGCACATCGTCATCACTGCTAAGTTCCACTACCTCCAGAGAAATACTTCTCGTGTGCGATTCCGGCTGTGTAGATCGCGGAGAATTCGAATCGCTGTCATATTCGACCAGCTGAGTTTTGGAAGGCTTCTTTGTGGAAGCTTCAATTGTGCCAACGTCGTTTTTAGTTTCCGGTAAATCGTTCAATTTACCCTCCATATCCATTGGTAACAGAATATCTTATTGACAAGATTTGATAATCCATAGAGGAAACTACACTACATAGTATACATTGTATATAGAAGCTCTGATCACTGTAATCTTGCGTCTAAACGATCAATGGAAACGCTGACTAACGTTGGTCAGCGGGATATATTTGAACAAACTTCGGGTCATTTAACGTGCTGGATCTGACCTGTTTCCAGCGGAGCACGACCTCCTCAACTATGAACAGAATTCGAGGCTATTTGCCATGGACTGCCAAATTAAAAACGTCCTTCGAATCGTTCGATTTCAAGGTCAGATCAATGCACAATCTCGACCAGGTGGAAGAGGTTTCAACTTGCGAAAGGTTGGAAAGCAAATCGAGCACGGCAGGGTTTTTTTTGCAGGGTGCAGGGTGCAGGGTGCAGGTTGAAATTTAATTATAACTGGAAAACCGCTAGCATTTAAAAGAAACGTACAGGTGGTAGACTTACCGTGACTGTTACATGATGCCGTTTACAATCGCTCAGAAAGGTGGCTTCCACCCAAGTGCCAAACCCGCCGAAGCGATGGGCGGAGAGTATATTCCTATGATTTTAAGCGTGCAATGAATTATTGTTTTCGAAGAAACATCTGAAATATCATCTGAAACATCTGCTGAATTTGGTTTCTTCCCTGTGAGTACCAAAATGAAAGCACACAGTCTGAGCATGTGCTAGTATATTCCGACGGTTAAAATCTTATATTATTTCATTTCTTCATTTATTTGCTTCATTTGTGATGGCAATCTTCTGTTGTTAAGCTTACAGTTCTTGTTGGCCGAGCCAATTCTGTAATCGATGGACACATCTGTGGAGCCGGCAGGTTTCTTTCACAGGTCACGGGTCACAGGTCACAGGTCATAGGTCACGGGTCACAGGTCACAGGTCACAGGTCACCAAAAAAATATGCCAAAATGTCATAAAACAGATGCATACAAGTGCGTCCCTAGTGCAACTATAAGAGCTTTTTCTTGAAAAAAAAGCGCGTAGGGGAAATCAGTTGTAGCACTGCAATAAAAAAAAAATCCAAAGAAAGCCAAGAATTATTTCTGTTGAAAACATAAATTGTTTTTAGCCTTTCAATATAATATGAAAACGAAAGAGGCTTACACTGATCCGTGAATTATGCATTTACTTACGCGTGATTTGTGAACCAACGACTTTTGCGGGAATAATTGTTCACTTTTTTTGGAGGTTTTAGCGTCATTAAAGCTCGTAAACTACACCAAACTAGATTTAAAACCTGTCCATTCCACGCGACTGAGAACTAACCACAGCGACAGTGAACCAGGAGGACCTAGAATCTAGTCTGTCACGATGTGTCATACACGCACACGGCATTTCGATGCATGAAAATGGAGGGTTCTGTATGTTTTGCGAAACGTGGATAGAATTTGTATTTTTTTGTAACACATGATTTAGCCTTTGCATTTTTACGTGAAAAGTGATTTTTTCTGTTAACGTGAAGCTGCTTTCGAATTTTTTGTGATGCGTGAAAAGGCCGATTACTTATGCGTGAAATTGTTTTCAGAGTAGGTATAGGGGACCCTCTTGTTTCTGTTTAGTACATACTCGTTGTAAAGATTTAAAAAATATATAGAAATAAAACAGTTCAATTTGCTATCATAATGAATTATCTTACTACGATAAAATATATTAACACTACATGTTTGAAAGCTATATTTCAACCCATTTCGTACATATACCACCCCTAGAAATTTTTTCATTAAAATTATAGAGTAAAACATTTTTAGTTAGGGTTTGTTACATGGAAACATCGATAAACCTCTCGGGTATCTCAGTAATTGTTACATCGCGAAATTTACTGAGTGTTTTGATTGTGACCTGTGACCTGTGACCTGTGACCTGTGACCTGTGACCTGTAAAAGAAACCTGCCGCTGTGGAGCGGCCATTCAGATGGCTTTGAAGAGATTTCACTGGTCTCAGCGTGTCGATCGATAAGTACTTATGGCGGATCGATCGTATTTTCACTATGTGAAAGGGTCGAACTACTGTATGTAAGAACCCCTGACGAGTATCAAGGTTATTAATTATTTTAGTGCCAGCGGTTTTCCAGTTATAATTAAATTTCAACCTGTCATCTGCAACCTGCACCCCGCAAAAAAGACCTGCCGGTGCACATACCACTTGGTGCAACTTCTCGTAATTATTTCGTTATCATTCGTCCAGAGGTAGACAAAATCGTATCAACCATGAACAGGCTTCGAAGCTCTTTCCCATGGACCGCCAAAAACGTCGTTCGAGTCGTTCGATTGCAAGGTATGATCACTCCTGAAACTCGACCCGGTGGGAGAGGTTTCAACTTTCTAAAAGTTGAAAAGCACATCGAGCAGGCTTTTGACATAAAAAAAATCAAGCCCAAAGCTGTGTGCCTAGAGATCAACAGCCGAGGTGGGTCTCCAGTGCAGTCTAGCTTAATTTTTCACCGAATTCGAACTTTGTCGAAGGAGAACGGTGTTCCTGTGCTATCTTTTGCTGAAGACGTGGCGGCTTCCGGGGGATACTGGCTTGCACTGGCAGGAGATGAGATATTTGTGGATCCAAACAGCGTAGTGGGCAACATTGGTGCTCTGTATGGAACGTTTGGCATGGAGGAAACAATTAAGAAATTGGGTAGGTACATCAATCCAGTCTCAATTCCTCCTTCCTACTCTTTTCAATTTTAGAGCTCTCCCACATTTCTGCAAAGAAAAGTTGTGCTGCCTCTCCGTCCCTCTTGTGGTGAGGAATAAAAAAAGAACAGCCTCCACCCTTTGTTCTTCCCCCATGCCTCCTTCCCTTTGCCAGCAGTTGCCAATTAAAGAGAATTTTTATTTATTTATTTATTTATTTATTTATTTATCATCATTATCATTATTACTATTATTTTATTGTGTAGTTCCAGAAAATACCCATACCTCCTCTATGGAAGGGATTTTTCCAAGACCCTCCCACCCCACTGGAAATTCCAATTAAGCTTGATACATTTCTTCAAATATTTTGATCTTAGTGTAACGTCAGGTTCACAGCGACTGTTGAAAGGCTGAATTGTCACTTGCTAGACAACTTGTCGCGATGAGACTAGCGTGTGTGGGAGATGCTTTACTAATCGAATAAAGCCAGAGATCACGGAAAATCAGCTGTGATTGACGGTGATTTAATTGACGATAATCGAACGTAAACTGAAATATAATGTAATGAATAAACTAATTACTAGATAATAGAAGATGACAAGATGACAAGAGTCACGAAACAATAATAGCGAACATTCCAATCATAACTGCGATATGACAATACTTCCAGTCAAACTTCTCAGTAAAGATACAATTAAAATCATCAGTGATCCCAAGCAGATACGCATACTGCTAACTGTCCTAATACAATAAATGACAACACTCTAAAAACTTGAAAGCAATAAAATTGTACGATGCGATAAAAACGTGCTTGCGTGAGCGCCACTGAAAGCGATGTGGGAATTTACTAGCAAGGAAAGGACTTATCTGAATTACCAGAGATTCTTATAGGACAGTTGCTAAATAGAAACCTAAGCTAGGGGGAGTGTGAACTATAAAGATCTATCGCTAAAAACAAGATGAAATAAAAACTTTGAAAACTGGGGCTCTGCCACGTGTTGGACTTAGTACAATAGGCTGTTGTATAAAAAAACCGAGACTAAAGGTACTTAAGGTTAAAAAACGTCAAAACTTGAAACTTATACTAAAAAGCAAGCATAGAAAATAGTTTGTACTTACACATCGGTTCCCGCTTGCACTCTAAATACTGTGCACGCACGAACTGAAACTTGAACTACTGGCGGGAATATGTCGCTAACACTATCTATATACGTCCACGTGTAAAAACTGATGACGTAATTGCTAAGCAACAAATTGGCGAATCAGAAAGAGTTAAGATTACTCACTTAATTAGAGAAGCCTCGATATAGTGTTCATTACACTTAGAGAACACTAGCCTCCTACATAGACGTTCTTTGGGCTTGTCATGCAATCTTTCCCCAGAGGAAGATTGCATGATGAGCCCAAAGAATGTCTCCATAAGCGGCTAAGAGAACACCCACCTCCCAGGAACTTCCAATCCCTTCTGTTGGGGTAGTATGGATATTTTCTGGAACTGCACATTGTTATTTAGCAAGAGATAAGTTCAATTGAACACATGCTCTCTGTTGGTCAATTTATGGTTACGTGGAAATTGCTTGCATTGTCACCCACTCTCCCACTAACCAGAGGCTACTTGGACTTTGGGGTAGATCTAGCCATATTAAACACTATTAATCTCTAGCTATACATACAGGGTTCGTACCCTTTTTTAGAAACAAATTTCCAGGACTTTTCCAAGACTTTTCTGGGACTCAGATTGATTTTTACAGGACTCTAAAATTCACCTTAACCCTTTCACTCCCAAGATCTCAATGTTAATTCTCCTTACTGTCTGCCATTCATTTCATATTTTTTACTGGAGTTTAACAGGTTTCCAGAACTTTCCAGGACCAGTAGCCTTTATCCAGGACTTTCCAGTCCTGGAAAATGCCGCAACAAAATTCCAGAACTTTCCAGGTTTTCCAGGACCTGTATGAACCCTGTACATAACAAAACCCTTTGGAAACAGTTAGTTATGTTTTCCCTTGAATCTCAATGTTCCCCTCCCCTTTTTCTTGCAAAGCAGAGTTTCTTGGAAAAACACAACTAATTGTTTACCTCAGCACCAATACTTACTTTACTCCCCTTCCCCACGCAGGTGTTTACATTGGTACCCACAAGGCAGTGCTGGGGTCGTAAGCCTTTGATGGGGTTATTAGCCCTTTAGCCTAAGCAACTCCTAGTAGCTTAACCGGACAAACCCAGGTGCCTATGAGACTTCTTGGTCTAGATGTACATGTAATTAGCAACACAGACTTATGCTCTGAAATACTTAACAATCATTATTACATGTACATATACTTAGGTCTGGAATGGCGACTCGTCACCGCAGGAGAAAATAAGTTCCGCAATGACCCCTTCAAACCTCAGAAGCAACAGGACGTGGATTTTCTGCAGAACATACTGAACCAAATCCACCTCAACTTCATAAACATGGTGAAAGAAAGAAGACCGACCCTTGATGCGACTCACAAGACAGTGTTCACTGGTGATTATTTTACTGGTGGAGATGCCGTCTCTATCGGATTAGCTGATGGTATTTGCTCGGATATGAAAGCTCTATGTCGTGACAGATTTGGCAAAGATGTTAAATTTGAACGCTGTGAGCCCCCAAAGGGATTTCTGTCTGGGCTGAAGAATTTTGGAAGTGAAGCAAGAGTTGAGATTTCTATGAATGATGCACTTGAAGAGCTAGCTGTGAAACAGCAGGGCTTTTAAGAGGATCCTATTTTTTACAAGAAAAAAAAAATTTTTACATTATTGGTGCATTGGTCTAGTTGACTATTCGCAAAGTCAGGCATAACTAATTAGCAGTGATGATGGTAAGACCAGGTCAGTGGTAATCGGAAACATAATTTGTAATAAGTTTAGAATCTTGCAGTTACCTGGTAGATCCTTTCAGTTTATCTAGTTTTTCTTTCAGTTTATTTATTTTTTTAAGGACAGGGCACTGGACAAATTGATCGACTGTGAGGATGATTTTGCCCTCCTGGTTTGACCATCTAGGGGAAGGGTTTTGTTATAAAGAAGTTTTAAAAGTTCAAAAAGTTTTATCCGCCTGTAAACACCAGTTGTCCTCGTGCTGTAAACAGTAATGAAACCCCTGACCCTGTGGTAGAATTCAATGTCATCAAGAGATTCCAAAAATTGGCAGATGTGGTTCACATTCTCCAAAATACACAGGCTTGAACCATTTTACATACCTGCTGATTTGCAGAGGACAGCTGCAAATGTACATTGATTTTTAAAAAGTGCATTGCTATTGAACTACTCATAAATGTTTGGGTTTAGCAATGTTCTAGTCTCCATTACTGTTGTGGTTTAATAAGCTTCCTAATATGTTTGGAGTAAAACTTCACATTTTCATTGATCTCTTGATAATTTGGATTATCAAAATTGTCTTCCCTCGCACTATCATTATATCAGTAACTTTTGCCAGTTCTGTTTTGCTATCAAGTTATGGCAAATATAAATTTAGCAGGAGTTTTTCTTACTGGGCATTTAGTAATAGTGCAAATAAGGAACAAAAATATATATGATCTGTTATAATCGGTTAGTAGTCTATTAATTTAGTGAACCAGTTTTGCTAGCAGTGTCCTGTTGCCTGTATTAAGTGATCAGATGAGGCAGCTTAGCTCACCATTGTATAATTATTGTCACAGCGATATTCTTCTAGTTGTGTATGTAAGAACTTAGAGATCCCAGAAGGGAGAATTTATATGTTGACATGACAGCTTTTAAAGGATTAATAACTACCAAGTGCAGTCACAAGCATTGACCAGTTCACTAAATAATAAATGTGATCTGTTACAAGATTTATTAATTAATTTTCAATATTTTTGTTATTTATGTACATTTTGCAAATTGTACCACATTTGAATTTTGCACCCTCCACCTAGCCTGCGAGCAGGCTTAAGTTTGGGAGCACAAAAGTGAGTGGTGAACCTTCCACATCAGACTCCTCCCTGCTTTGCTCACTTGTTTTGTCCAGGAAAAGATTTACTGGTGGAATCTTTCTTTGGTTTCAATGCCTTATGAGTAATCTAACTGTATGCAGTTAACCATTGTAAAAAAGGCAAATTAAAGGAAGTACAGTGTAGTTACTAGTTACCAAATAAAACAAAGTAAAAACAAAATATATAGTACATTTTTTACATTTTTTCGATTGGTTTCATGCCACGAAACCACAAAATACAATCTTTATATACATGTAACAAACATTATGTCATGTTAAAACAAGATGCTCCAGACAGTAAGACTGTATAAAGGTGCAAGGGATAGGTGACAATCACTTTGTCCAGCTGACTTTGGGTATGTCATAATGTTCTGTGAGTTCATCAAGGTATTCATTGAATTTCTGGAAAAAAAGATAACACAAGGAGATCAACATTGCAGTATAAATTATTCTTAATTGAAGAGTAACCATGAATTTATTGTTTGTCCAGAGGAGAACTATCACCTTTCCAGTTGAACCATGGACATGCAATCAGTTTGATTTACAAAAGCAGAAACAGCAATCCTGTTGTACATGTGTAACATTAGAAATTATGTGCTATCAGTGCCTGCCTAAGGCCTGAAGACAAGCTACAGAAAACAACCTGTTGGGAGGGTCATCGTGAGGAAATAATTACATCTATCTTCTTTTTTTTTCAATCTAGCACCTCAATGTTACATCAAAATCACTCTTGACTGACGAGAAAAAAATGTGTACTTTTCATTTAAAAAGACTGCTTTTTGTTATTTTGGTTGGAATAAAAACTATAATTTATCATAATATTATTAGCATCATCCAATAACAATGTCCTTTTAATTAATAGGTACCTCAACTCTCTGTTTGTGGGTTTTTTCTGCCTTCTTTAAAATCCTCTCTGCTGCCTGAATGAGAAAAAGATAAGCAGGTTCTTAGTTGTAGTAAAATATAAATGAGGTTTAACTAATCATCATTTTGCAAAATGCCAGTAGTACAAATGTACATGTACATGTAGCTATCATTCAAATAGTCACATGTAAGGGTTTTAACTTTATCTAGTAAGTTATAAGTAGTCATGTAACTGAAAAACCCTTGTAGGGAGTTGCATTAAAGTATGTAGGTATGTAATTATCTGGCACAGATAAATAATTAGTAACCATTCAACTTCAACTTCACTTTATTTTGCACTTCCCATTGTAACTGATAGAAGAGGTTTGGCTGTGAAAGAGGAAAAATTAAATCAACCACTTCCCTGAAGCTTGATGTATACATGATGCAGGGCTGTCATTAAGTTTTGAGTCACCTGTAGCCTTGTTTTCCACACCAATGGCAAACTTGGCCCTTTCTGGGTGAATTCTATCAGCAACAGGCAATTTCACATGTAGCATCCAGGGAAAATCAAGCATACGTGTACAGTGCTCAGCCCTAACAGATGTTACAGGTTACAGCCCAGACATGTATTTAAAGCCATATAGTGTATGTGTATAAATTTGAATTAATTTTTACAACATGTGATACATCATTCAATGGTTTTTACCTAATGCCCCTTTCTCTTCCAGTGGACTTGTCCTAAAGGGTGCGGTAAAATCTACTTTCGAGACTACTAGTGGTCCATTATTGCAGACAAGTACTTTTCTCTGGATTCTGTAGCATGAAGTAACTAAGGATATTTCTACTCCCCTCAATGGGATGTGGGGGGGGGGGGGGTGCAGTGTACTCAGATCAAGCAGTCTGGGTAGATGCCCTGGCTAGGGTCATTGTGTTGTGTTTTACATGGGCAAGACACTTCACACCCATAACACTGTTCCCACCCCAGAGTATAAAATAATGGGTCCTGACAAATTTACTGCTGAGGGGTAACCCTTCAATGGACTAGCATCCGATCTAAGGGGGAGTAGAGATACTCCTGGTCATTTCACACTACTGGAACCACTAGGGAATTAAGTGCACCCTGGTGGGCGACTGACTAGGCTCAAAGATGTACATGTAAGACTTGATGGGATGCTAGGGCATTATTGGGTAAGCCCCTAACATTAGTTATGTAATATCTAATACACCTCAAAGGAGAGAAGCACAAATGTAATAGAGTATCTTATCCCCAGAAGGACTCCAGTCAGAGCTTAAAACTACTGTCCGCTTGCCCTGTAATCCAATGCACTAGTCGTAAGCAGGGCTGTGGTCTAAGAAAAGTTATAAAGGGCCTAAAGGTTCCGAACCATGAAATCCTGGGTGCCCAGAACTTAAGCTTACATGAAAAAAGTAACTTTTTCCGGTCACCCAAAGGTAAAAATTAGTTGCCTGCGGCACCCAGGCACTTCTAGAGCACAGCCCTGATAAGGCCACTATGCCTCTCAAGGACCAGGTAAAAGCATTATTGATGTAAGTTTGTTTATACATCTGTACATACCCGTTTCTCTTGAATTTTATCATAAGCAATTTGAGCTGGTGTCCGTGTGTCCTCTGCCACAACCTGCTTCTGGCCTTCCTCACTTCCGCCCTTGGATACACTGTGAGAGATGTCTTCAAGCACTTTCTTTGCCTTGTTTTTCTTCTTTTTCCTTAAAAAATTGAAAAGCATGCTTAGTTGTGTATACATGTATATAAATGTTGGAATTTTTTGTTTAATAAATTTATTTCTCCTGAAAAGCCTCATTTGGGAGGTGATTTTGAAACAAAATATCCAGTGCTCAAGCATACTTGAACAACCACTGCCAAAATAAAACATAGGCACGCAAGGCGTGCAAGAGTAATTTTCTTGTGTGAAGTGGTTAATTTGACGAGTTTTTTTTGGTTGCGATGTTACATCGGTCATGGAAAGATCGCTAAATAGTAAGCCACAAAATGTCTGACTGAACAAACTACAGTAATCTGACACGTCTCCAGATTAATGTAGATACCATATTATTTTCTAACAGGCAATTTGATTCGTTCTTTGATACAACCCGCACTGTGATTGGTGTGACACGTGCACATGCATAACTCCCTCACTCACCGATCACATGACCCTTCCAACCCCCAAGAGGAATTTTTGCTCAAAAATACTTAACTTAATTTTGAGACTTTTTCGCATTTTATACGAGTTGTAAGTTTACCTTTTTACACAACACAACACAACACAACTTCACCGAAAATAGAAAGAAAGAGAAAAAAACCTCTGACACATTGAAAGTCTGATTTAATTAAATTGCACTTTAACTTGGTGCCATGCAGTCTTCAAAGAACATTTGAACAGTTTTCATCCTTTTTACCTTTAAAAATATCAGACTGAAATGAATGTCATCAAATAAAACTATTAAACTGCTACTGCAGAGACGTAAAAACCTTCCAGAAATGAAAGCTTCTTTTTTGTTTAATATCCTGGAAACAATAGCCGATAACTTGTCAGCTCTAATTGAATTTACTCCCATATAAAAAACAAAAGTGTTAAGTTACCATTTGTTACTAAAGATAGCAAACATCTCGAGGGAAAGAGTGGTGACGATTCGTCAGCTCTGATTGAATTTACTACCTTGTGAAAAACAAGAGTGTCAAATTACACTTTGTAACTAAAAACCAAAAATATCTTGTTATATCTGCATGCAACAAGAACAAAACAAT
The DNA here is from genome assembly GCF_042242905.1 of Orbicella faveolata. Lineage (NCBI taxonomy): Eukaryota > Metazoa > Cnidaria > Anthozoa > Scleractinia > Merulinidae > Orbicella > Orbicella faveolata. Next base: position 9,338,080 of record NW_028301541.1, read on the forward strand.
CGTTACCCACACTTACTATTGTAAACGTTAGAACTGTTTCAAATCTGAAGTCTAGTCCCCTCTAAAACATGTCCTAAGAACTAGACGGGACGATTCGTGACCTCTAATTGAATTTACTCCTTGTGAAAAACAAAAGTATCAAGTTACCTTTGTAACTAAAAATAAAAATATCTCATTGCATTTGCATACTACTAACTCACAAACAGTTTCACACCTCAAGGCTCATCTCATTCATTAACTAAAATCCTCAGCCTAACCCACAGAAAATGTCGAAGTAAACCCAATATATGAATACTTCCTCCTCTTTTATAGAAGAATGAATACGGCCGTTCTGAACTCTATCGGGATCAAATCTTCTCACATACCATTTACCTTTACAATAAGAAATTTGATTGGCTGTTTGTAGTAGATCCAATCTGATTGGTGTGACATACATACATCTCTCACTCACTCACTCACTCACTCACTCACTCACTCACTCACTCACTCACTCACTCACTCACTCACTCACTCACTCACTCACTCACTCACTCACTCACTCACTCACTCACTCACTCACTCACTCACTCACTCACTCACTCACTCACTCACTCACTCACTCACTCACTCACTCACTCACTCACTCACTCACTCACTCACTCACTCACTCACTCACTCACTCACTCACTCACTCACTCACTCACTCACTCACTCACTCACTCACTCACTCACTCACTCACTCACTCACTCACTCACTCACTCACTCACTCACTCACTCACCCATTGACCCGTCCATAACATACCCGACGCCCCGACTAAGAGGTATTTTTTTTACAAAAAAATAACTCAAAAATCCACACATTCAGTTAGCAGCAAAAAAAAAAAAAAAAAAAAAAAGAATGTTACACAGAGAAAAAAATATCTTGAAAGCATACACAGGTCTCAACGAAAAAAAAAAATTCCTTCCTGGAGCATGGAAGGGTTAAAAAAGAATTCATGCCTACACCAAATCACCCACCAACCCATTCAAAGGTCAAGTAGTCCACCCCTGGATGGTCAAATCAAATCAAGATTGAAAGATCTCTATAACCTGTCGTTTGTTTTCTGAAGATAATAAATCAAGGAACACAATTTGAAAAAATGACAATACAGAGGTTCTCTCCAATTTTACTTTTCTTTTGGGAAGGGTGGCTGTGTCAGAGGCTACTTTATTTAAAGAGAAGTACGACTCAAGCTTGACAAAAAAATGTTTGGGAAATATATATTGTATCTGCCCAGGTAGCAGAATTTCTAGTTGATACTACCATACCGGCAGGGGTAATTTGCAGAATGCGGAATATACTGGACAAGGCCATATGCAATATAACGCTGTCCTAAACAAACAAAAGCTAACTGCAAGCAAACATGAGTGAATCTACTAAACCGCAAGCAAACGGTGCCATTCTGAAAAATACCTCTGCCACTACCATACATCTTTGACACACTTATCTACGTGTGTTTATTAACTTGAAGTTAATAAAGGTAGCTGACATTTTGAGCCTTACTCTTTCGTTAGAGAAAAGTGATGAAGGGTTAATTTATTGCTGTGACTAAGGGCTATAAACTCGAAACGTCCGCTTTACCAACTCACAACGGGGTTAATTCACCAGTAATCACTCCCCGAGTGTATAAGGAAATGATGATGATGAACTTAAAGTTGATAAATAACTAAGCGTTTCCCTTGCCTGCCGATGGAGCCCCACAGTTTCTTTGGGAACCAATACCAGGAGTTCTGACTACTTCTTTGACAACTAGTGTGAACTCTATCGCGATTTAATTCCAGTTTTGTAACCTACTTCAGATTTTCACAGCAACTCAATTCGCACTTCGGAATTCTATGAAAAATTCGACTCTTTTCATCGCGAATTTCGCCAACTAACTCAAAAATGCAAGTCATAAAACTTAGTGTTCGATCCGGCCAGCACGTGAAAACTCGTTCAATTGCTCGAGTTCCCATGGAGTAATATACATCTTCATGTACACGCGCATAAAAAAGTCGACAACTAGTAACATTCAAGAAAAGTCTTACTTTTTTACGCCTCCATCTGCTACTCCTTTTAGTTTCAAAGAACCACGACTAACTCCTTCGTAAGCGTCTGCCATGTTTGTTCTCGCGTACCCAGCTTCTGGTGACTTCTGGGAATGTCTACAGACTGCCTTGTCCCCAGTCCCTTGCAATCTTCAAGGGTGTGATTTTCCCCCGGCGGGGGGGAAGGTGGGAGGGGGTAGGGATTTTAGGGTGCCCAATATGAAATTATAACAGATGTTTAACCTTGTAGAAAGAGGCAACGGATGGCGATAACGACACAAGATATTTTTCCCTGTTATTCCGATCCTTTCTCCTTTTTGATTGCAATGAAAACTCCAAATTATCGACCTTAATTCACGTAATACAATCTTTATTAATTACAAGCTCAGGTAGTTGTCCCCCAGGGGAAGAGGGAGGGAAACAAAACTTAACGATGGGATCGCACGCAACTAGAACGAGAGATTAACTGAGCAGGGGGGCTAAAGCCCTCCTGCTTAGTTAGTCTCTCGTCTCCAATTTCAAGCAAAAAATACATAAAATAATAGTTTTACAAATATCTCCAGACCCCCTACAAGTTAGCGCCTCTTGCGCTCGCTTGTAAGCTTCCCCCCACCTCAATTCAAAATACGCTCCACCATCCCTGTTTCAGTCATACATGTATGTACAGCGTATATTAAGAAGACAAACATGTACCAAAAATGTGTAATTGTGACTTAAATTACGAATGAAAACTGAAACACGAGGAAAAATATGAAACGTGCCAACAATGACAGACAACAGATGCTATTATAAACAAAAATATAAGACCGTACTACTGAATGCCTCAAAATAAGCGATAGGCTACACAAATGGCAGTATAGCCGTTTTTATAGCCGCTACGGTTGGAAATGTCGGACAACTTCTCGCTGAATCTCTTCAATTCGAAATAGTTTTCAGTAGCTTGTACAGATATATAAGACGGACTCCATGACCAGTCGAAACTGAAAGCGTATCCCATGGTTCGAAAGTCTGACAATGTGTACGTCATTGTTATTTGAAACAGATGTTGTTTTAGCTACTAGAGCCTAGAATTTGACTCTCATTCTGATTTGAATTCCCCATCGAACGGTAAGTACAGTAAGTTTGACTTAAGTTTTGAAAAAAGATCTGCGAAAAACTTCTTTATCTTTAACATAAACTATACATGTAGAGAGCGGATTGTGAATGTAATTATATACAGTTGCCTACTGAAGGATATAAGCTCATCAATTTAACTGGTTTATTATATGCTAAAGTAAAAATTTAGGTAGCAAGTGAAGGATTTGGACTTTGTTCTTATTAGAAAGCTCTCTGTTTTATAGTTCAGTATCTTGGTGTTAGTTAAAGCATGGAAAAGAATGCATGAATTAACAAGGCTGTCATGATTCTTCTGTCATCTTTCAGACAAAGTCCCTTTTGTGATCTGGAGAACTGTTACAGGATTTTGTAGTTTTCGTCCTTCGCACTGCGAAAGAAACTAGTGGTGAGTACACATTTTATTCAATTCAAGTTCTTTCTAACACGGTTCATCTCGTTTTCGGTAAATGTTTACATCTAGTAACCTTTTTAAAATTTTTATTATTTTTATATTCATATACACATTATTGAACCTCTCCAGTGCGGCTTTTCAGGACAATAAACGTTAATATAAAAGAGATTAATATATAAAAGCTCTCAGGATAATTGTCAACAATCCATTAAAGGAATGTAAAAATATATTGAAATTGTCGGCAAACGAACTGAACTGGCTCAGTACATTGATTCTGTTGTATGCCAATTTCAACCGCACTTGACTTATTTGGTCATAGAAAGGCCAAACCTAATGGTCAAACTTAGTGGCTGGGATGGTTAAGATCTGGACGAAATTCTATATACATCATACACAGCTAGAGGAGAAAAAGTCGCAAATTGTTTCCAAGTTGTTCTTTGCTCTTATTATTGTTCCTGTGCATTGAAAAGATTTTAACGCCACTAATAATTCATTGTTCTATTCGAAGGAAAATCCCTTCTGCTGATCCAGACCGAATTGGATTTCATTGGGATTTTGCCGACTCCTCAAGTAACGGTAAGAACAGTTAACTTAAGCTAGATGCAAGATATGAGTCTATTTGGTGCCCTAGTGAGATATGTTTACTGTCCATTTTAAAATGATTTTAAATAGTTCTTGAAATTAGGCACTTATATATCGTTGTCCTTTTTAGGGCAAGAGCCCTGTTGCTGACGTGGGTGAAGTTGGATTTCGTTCTGGTTCTCACATCTCTTGGTTAGAAGAGTAGGTTCAATCCTTGCTTTTAATCATATTAAGTTTTAATTTAGATACAGGGATAAATTTAATGTTCAATGCAGAATATTGGAAGATAATCCTCGGTGACTTTCAGTTTCATGTGCGCTAATCTTCGTCTATGGGTTTTCATTCTTGTGTTTGCTTTGTTTGTGACTTTCGGTTTTGTACATCTGTCTTGTCCTCTGATTGACAGCTACGAGTGTCTATCTTCGTGTTTGTTCGAAAGGTTGTGCTTTCATCTTCGTATATGCATGTGGCCCGCAGTTTTGAGCGTTTTCGTCTGTGATCTTCAGTTTTCCGCGTTCATTTTGTCTGTGAATTGTAAGTTTTTTGTCACCTTCGTCTGTGATCGAGATTTTCAGTTTTGCGACTTCCTGTAGATCTGTGACTTTCACTTTTGCAAGGTTATTTTCGTGAGCGACCTACAGTTTGTGCGTTTTCATCTGTAACCGTCAGATTTCGATTCCTTGTTTATTTTTGTCTGTGAATTGAATCTTCTGCGTCTATCATCAGTGTTCAAGACTTACGTTTTGCGTGTTCCCGTGCATCGTGTGGACGCGACTTTCAGTTTTGTAAGCTAATCTTTGTCAGTAAATTGCAGATTTTTTTTGTTTATATTTGTCTCTGTATTTTAAAACATGTTTGTATATCTTCGTCATTAACGTTCATTTTTTAAGGGTTTACCTGGTCTCTATGTTTCGAGAGTTTGCACCTCATTTTTATAATAACTGTGCTTCTATGTCAGTTAAGTCAGGACGGAGTTAGAAGGAAAAATGTAGACTTTCTCAAGGAATAAACTGGTGATGATTTTTCTGTTATCCTGTAGACAAACGAAGTCCAGTGTAAAGAGAAACTAACGTCGCTTTTGATTCTTTCACCGAGAGAAAGGGAAGTGGTGAGTTAACTACGTGATTTAAGGTTTTCTATGTTATTGGTTCTTTTTCAATCAAGAACTACATTAATTCTAATCATAGTAAGGAAAGCAGAGTATTTATTCAAGTCATTAATCATGTTTCCCAGCAATGAATTTATTACAGTTCTATTTCACTTTGCTCTAAGAATGTGTCTTTCCGAAGGTAGAGAAAATCCGATAATACATTGTTCACTGCTTCATTACACTTATGTACCCGTTTGGATGTTAGACGAGTTGAAAATATAATTCAAGCATTGGTCGTTTTCCACCTAATAAATCGAACGATTCTGTATTAAAAATAGTGTTGTAACCAGAACAGTGTGAAACCGAGAATAAATTGGATCTTAGGATGTATTTCCAGATTTCAGAACTTAGCATGAAAAGTATCAAAACAAAAACTTGATCTAAAATAAATAGCAAGATTTGTGCTCAAGTCTTCCGTGCTGGATACAAATTAAAGAGACAAAATTTCATCAGTGTATAAATGCTCTATTTTGGGACAAAATTTCGAAAGGCGAAGACCAGGGCAGTTATTATTCATGAAAAGTCTATAGTTTCCAAAAAAAGTCTTCATGTGAAAATCAGATTTGAAATAAAAGCCACCTCTGCAAAGGTTTAAACAGGTTTAAGCTGTGTCTCCATGTAAAACAAATCAATAACTCCCATGGTTACAATCGTTTCGCTGCTCTGCAGTTTTCCAAAGAGGTGATAGTGGTCTGGTAATACAAGTTCATATCATAATTATACTGACCAACAGCAGCTAACAAATGGATAAAAGACTTGGTCCAAATTTCTTTCTACTTTATTCTCTATTATATTCTAACAGAAGTGCTTGACATGTACAACGTAGACGAAGTTATACAAGTCATCTACATCGGCCTCATTGTTGCTGGCTTTCTTCTTAACACCAATCGATTTCTAAAAGCCATCGAATTATGCAAGGAATTCTCGTTCATTTTGGATGAAAGAGCAGGCATAAAAGACAAAAAATTAACCAAATTATTCTACAAGAGGATATATTTTACCATGTGGAGGGCTTTTAGTCTTATCAGCGACAACACAAACACCATAATATACGCAGAAAAACTTCTCCAAATTTACCGTGAAAGTGGTGAAAGACTTGAAGAATGCAAACTAAGCACAGAACTTGCAGGAATGTATTTCCATGATAGTAAATACGCACAAGCAAAACAACTCTCTGAAAAAGCGCTTTTAATCAGTAAAGAAACTGGAGACAGTAAATTAGAAGCGTGCTGTTACGGAAACCTTGGAAATGTATATCAATCAGTTGGCGAATATGAGAAGGCCAGAGAACATCTCGAGAAATCACTTGCTATCCAGAAAGAAATTGGAGACAGAAAAAGAGAAGCATCCTGTCTTGCAAGCCTTGGAACTGTGTATATATCAGTCCACGAATATGAGAAGGCCAAAGAACATCTCGAGAAATCCCTTGCGATCCAGAAAGAAACTGGAGACAGAAGAGGAGAAGCCACCTCTTGCGCAAACCTTGGAGCAGTGTTTCGATCAGTTGGCGAGTATGAGAAGGCAAGAGAACACCTCGAGAAATCACTTGCAATCCAGAAAGAAATTGCAGACAGAAGAGGAGAAGCTGCCTCTTACGGAAACCTTGGAGCAGTGTTTCGATCAGTTGGCGAGTATGGGAAGGCAAGAGAACATCTGGAAAAATCACTTGCAATTCAGAAAGAAATTGGAGACAGAAATGGAGAAGCTACTTCTTACGCAAACCTTGGAACTGTGTACACATCAGTTGGCGAATATGAGAAGGCTAGAGAACATCTCGAGAGATCACTTGTGATCCAGAAAGAAATTGGAGACAGAAATGGAGAAGCTACCTCTTACGCAAACCTTGGAACTGTGTATTCATCAGTTGGCGAATATGAGAAGTCTACACAGTACTTGGAAAAATCATTGGCCATGAGCAGAAACATTGGTGACAGACGTACAGTAGCTATGTCTTTTCTAAAGCTGGGAACTGAATTTTGCACATTTGGAAAGTATCACAAAGCTAACGAATATAACAAGAAAGCACTTGTCATCTTTACAGACATTGGAGACAGAGAATTGGTGGCCCAGGTTTACATGAGCCAAGGAGAAGTGGAGTACGCTGTAGGTGCCCATATCAAAGGAAAAGAGAATTTGGAAAAAGCACTTGCGATAAGCAAAGAAATTGGAAACAGGAAACTACAAGTAGACGGTTGCTTGAAGCTTGGACATTTCTTTCTCAAGCAGGCTGAATATGCAAGAGGTGAAGAATACATCAAGAAAGGACTTACATTAAGTGAAGAGATTGGATATATTAACGGACAGTTCCTTTCGCTCGAGTTGATGGCACACCTTAGAATGAGAGATGGAAAGAATCAGGAGGCTATTTCGTATTTTCTCTCTGGTATTGAAAAATGCGAAGAAATGCGCAGCTCTCTCCGCGACAACGATCAATTCAAGATTTCTTTCTCAGATCGCAATATTCGTTCCTACAGAGATGTCAGTATGCTGCTGTGTGAAACCGGGAATCCTACTGAAGCTCTGTATGTTTCTGAGCTTTCGAAAGCCAGGGCTTTGGCAGATTTAATGTCAGCTCGGTACTCTGTGCAAATCTCCGCTAATCCTCGAACATGCAATGGTCTTGAAAGCATCGTGGGCGAAGAATGTAACGGCACCTGTCTGCACGTCTCATATCATTCTGATACCATGTATTTGTGGATTCTTAAAGCAGGCGGAGTCACACATTTGCAAAGGATAAGAGGAAATGACCTAATTGCTCTCGAAGGATTAGGTCAACAATTGGAAAAGTTTTTTGATTTCAGAAGTTTTTGCGGAGGACCCGGAATGAACCTTCCTATCTGTTACAAACTTATCATCGCTCCTGTGGCGCGCTTTCTCGAGGGCCCTGAAATCATCATTGTTCCTGATCGCGCTTTATACCAAATTCCATTTGCCGCCTTAACTGATGAAAGTGGAAAGTATTTATCCGAGACTTTCAGGATCCGTATTGCTCCTTCCTTAACAACTCTCAAGCTCATAAGTGAAAGTCCAGCGGACTACCACTGTCATACCGGTGCATTGATAGTGGGAAATCCTGATGTTGGTGAGGTGTATTTCAAAGGAAGCCTCACGAGCATTTCGCGATTACCTTGTGCAGAAAACGAAGCGAGGATGGTAGGAGAAAAGCTGGGAGTCGAGCCTTTGCTAGGACAGCAAGCAACTAAGCAGGCAGTACTTGAAGCGATGAATTCAGTAGCCTTGGTTCATATCGCCGCACACGGTGATGCAGAAAGAGGAGCAATTATCCTTGCACCATCTTTTCGTATTCCTAACGGTATACCTCAAGAAGGGTTCTACCTATTGACAATGTCTGACATTTCCAAAGTTCAACTGCGAGCTAAACTGGTAGTCCTTAGCTGTGACTACAGCGCACGTGGACGGACAAAAGCCGAAGGAGCTGTCGGAATTGCCCGAGCATTCCTAGGATCTGGCGCACGCTCAGTATTGGTCGCACTATGGGCCCTGGATGACAGAGCAACAGAGCAGTTAATGAGTCATTTCTACGACCATCTTATTGCTGGGGAAAGTGCTGGTGAATCTCTACACGAGGCCATGAAGTGGATGAGAAGTAAGGGCTATGACGTAAACCAGTGGGCACCTTTTATACTGATTGGAGATGACGTAACATTTGATTTTGGAAAGAAAGGTAAGATTCAGTGCCTTCTCATTTTCTAGCAAAGGGCGCCAAGTATTACCTCACAATTTTCCTGAGGTGATGTTATCGATCAGGCTGAATATATTTTCAAAAAAAGTGTTCGGTTTCTATGTCTATTTTTTTCGCTCTGGTTTGTTCTTTGATCTTCTAGCTGGGGCTTATGTATTTCATTTTGCAATTGCCACTATTTCTCTCGATGATGCCGAGAGTGTAGGTGATGAAATTACGTAATGTGTAATGGAGACTTCAACAATTTTTGAAAAATTAGCCCACATGTTCTTATTGCGAGAATCTTTCGCTAGTTTTACACTCCATGAAAACCCTGGGATTCGAAAAATTCAAAATTTTGGTAAGTTGATTTTGTCCAAAATTTTTTTTTTTTGACATCACGTTTGATCATTATGCGCAGTTCGGCAATGAAATTGTTCTGTTAACTTTCCATTAAAGTTCTCACTGTTACTGTAAAAGACAAATGGACCATGATGTTTAATTTATGCTGGCCTACCGCCTCATTCACTAGCTTCCACAGCATTGCGATGACGTCCAAATCGTTCAAAACTCAATCCCGAAACTGCTCGCGGTTCCAGCTACAGTTTTTATTATTTAGGACTGGCATTTCTGAAGTCTTACACTGACATACCGTAATAACAGTGTTATTCACGACGTTAGCTTACTTACTTGGACGAGACAACAAAACATGGATTTCAAGTTTTAGACAACGTTGGAATAGAGCTTTGAGCCAATCAGAGCGCGTACAAAATCTAATCTTAATTTTAAAATAAATTTGCTTTGTGATAAGGCAAGTACTTTTTAACAAAATACTTAGTTGATTCCGATTGAAGTAGTTCAAGCGGCATCATTCGAGGTGATGGTTATAAATTTGTTGTTGTTTATTTATTTCCTTTGTCAGGTGTTGGCAAGAATGATCAGGACGGCAGCGAGTGATCGCATGAGAAGTAAAACATGACTGGCCTCAAAGGACAATTTTCGAGCTAGGCTAAGTTGTACATACCGGTGAATGAAATCGATCCTGACTTTTTAAGTTTGGTCCATTTTGTCTATAACTGTCTCGGTGCAATTATTACTTGCAAAATTTTAACTTTTGTTAAACGTCAGTTGCTTTTTTAGAAAAAAAGCCATTGTTTCTTGCAACAATACAACGATCTTTCTAGAGTAGTTTCATGTAGGTAGCAAGCTTTCTTTTAACCAAAGATATTTTACATCTAAAGCGGATTTTGTAGTGGATAGCTGAGTTTAGGACTCAAACAACTGCTTCAACGAGACAAAAATTTAGTGCGTAAGAGAATTTTTGGTATCGGACTTTTAGAGTGATGATCACAATGGTAACCTGAAGAAAGTAATTTTAAAGAGTAAACTGGCGTCAGAAACATGTAACATGTATTTCTTTTAATTTAGCGTTGTTTCATTTCTGAACAACTTTTATACGGAACATATAGCTTTTGTTAGTATTCTCATCAATTCATGTTGAACTTATTTTTCAAAAAGTAAAATAGCTTCGCATTTTCTGCTTTAATCATTTTTAACATAAGCTACCCATGCCCAATTAAGATCAGGAAAGAAAGGACAACAGAATAATCAGCATATCTGATTTGCAAATAGTGCACTTGAAAACGCTGACCTGTTACATGGGGATGTTAAGTTAAAGTTTTGAAGGAGCTCAGTCACGCCATTCTGAGTTATTTTGGCCACGAATAAAATGACCTTTAAATCGGAAGGAAACCTGAAAATAGTAGTTTACTAAGACAGAAAAACACCAAATAGATAATAAAAAACCATAAAGAAACAAGGATGGTTAAGGATGGAGAAGATTAACACGGATTACAAACGACGAACTTGAAAAATTTAGGCTAAACTTTTCAAGATGCGCAATCCATGACGTAGCTCCTTTAAGCTGGAAATGATTTACTTGACATTTATTAGATTTATCGTGAAGATTGTACTCAAAGTAGAAAAGCTTTCTTTATGCTAGCAAAATGTGTATTTTAAGAAGAGTTAACTAGAGTATTGTTTTTGATTTAAAGACTAAAGAAATAAAATAAAATGGTAAGCAACATAAATCTGAGCTCGAGCGCATCTATGTAAACTATATACTTCTTTGTTTTAGGGCCTGATAAGGAATTAAACCTTTACGGCGTCGGCGGGGGTAAAGCACTTAGCTAATTATCAACTTGAAGTTGATACAATGTAAATTAACTGCTCTAGCGACTTTGGAAAGTTGAAATTTCGAGAGTTGGGCCTTCAGTTCCCTCATGGCCGATGGAGCAGTTTTTGCTCTGACAAGAGGGCTAATGCTCGAATTCGCTAGGGCGGCTCATTTACTTTTTCTTTCAATTTAAAGTTGATGTAGTCAGCTAGGCGTTGCTTAAACTGCGTGTCAACAGTTTTCGATTTTTCCCCTTTAGCTGCGTTCTTTTGGCTTTCATTTGACTAGCGCTAATGTAAGGGGAAGAAAGCTTGCATGTTTGTCCTCTACCTGGATGCGGTGAAGAGATGCTGTTAATCAGTCTGCTACTATAAAACATTTCATTTATCGCTGCTATTTAACTTCGTGTTAGCGAGAACTGAATGACTACGCAGATATTCCTGTTATCGCAAGATGGCACGATGAATCAAATCCTACACTGGCTACCCGAACTGGAAAGATGGAGCTACTTGCTCGCTCGATCGGGATTCGAGATAACCTGTTTCCCGCAATAACATGGTGATCTTTATGCTATATAATAAATTAGTCAAGCTTGTTCAGTCAAGATGGCTGGATACTGGCCTAGCTTTTTTGCGAGTTTATGGACCTCGATTGCGTCTCGGTCCATAAACACGCAAAAAATAAACTGGGTTAATATTTGCAGCTATCTTGACCTGATGGCTGGTCAATAACCAGTTTTACCCGTTGTTTGTGCCGTGCAATGACAAAAGTGTCTGAATGCACGTTTTCAATACATGCGAATTTTAAATTCACGGGTTGGTACGGAAAACACACATTGGATCCGCCATGCCCTTGAGCCCCTTGTTACGTGAGGCAGCCATATTTCAGTCGATTGAAAGCTTCAAAATACAATTATTTTGTGGGACCAAAGTGCCACGAGTGGTCAGAAATTCGACATTTATTTGTTCTCAACCATTCTTAATAACTCTTGCCGTTTCGAAAAAACCCAAGTATTCGAACATTTTACGATTCGGCGCAAAGTTTAACCCCGAAATCAGAGTTTAAACGTCTGATCCTCGCAGACCGGTTAGTTCTCAGAAGGCCAGTGAAGTGGTAGAAAAAAAAAATTTAACTGCCACCTAAAAAATACCGCATTTTTACTTTACTTTTAGCCAGGAGACTGTTTTGGCTTAGATTTGAAATCTGCAAAGTTTACGGATAGCCATAACAATATAAATGGGCCCGGCTGAGAAATGACCGATTTTTTTATCTGAGAACCGTTATTCCAACACCTCTATAAAGACCCCATCTCACGGTAATCGGTCAAAACGGAACTCACTTCGTTAGATATGGGAAAGTTATACAAAGACTCAGTGATGACGTAAGTTCATTCAGGGGAACCCTCCCGTTTTTATTTATTACCTAATGGCCAAAAACGAAACGTAAATTAATTTAATACGGGGAATCCCTTCTGTAGACGGTATTTATAACCTTTATCACGTGATCACTCACAAGATTTACCCTCAGCTCCTTGAATATTGCCATCAGTGCTCACAGTGAAAGGAGAAAACTGTGAAACCACATCGCTCATTCGAGATAATAAGGAAAGATAAATGATAGATCAGCTCTTGTGTCACTGCAAACAACTTCTGAGAATAACTTGACACATCTGAATAAACTTTGTGAATATTTCACTTTGTAGAGGAAGAAGGAATCGGGTTATTATTGGAGAGCTTCAGAAAACCACTACGGCAACACAGAACTAAAACTTAAAAAGAAACCACACAAAAACGCTTTGCACATAATAATTTCAACCTTTGTGCAATTATTAGCTGTGCTCTATAAAACAACCACGTAAAATAACGCAATAAATTATTTTTTCAGAGAATTGTGTTTTTTGTTTTAGAAAGTGAAGGATGTTATGTTTCCGAAGATGAAATGAATACCTTGCATGACTAGGACTGAAGTCCGACATTGACTTAAGAAATCTTGGTTCTCTAGCATCATTTTTCTGTCAGATGAAAACTGAAAGATTTATAGGAAATTGCGTGAAAATCAAACCTGTGAAGTGTTGAGAAGGTATGTAAATTGTGTTTGTTGACTTGAACTACAAATGAAAACTGAAACACAATATATGGAAAATGAGATCATAAACGCGCAGATAACCGTTGTTATGGCAACCATTACTTTTTACTTTTTATTTACTTTATTTTTGTTTTGTTTTATGGCAACTTTTAAAAGTTGGGGGCGCAGCGAAGCGTCACGTAGTGACTGTGTCACGTAACCGCAGTTGCTTGTATTGCGTGATGTTGTTTGTTCGCTTTGCAAAGGAACCTTGGGTTGTTTACATAATTTATTCGAGAAGCTGACTCACCCAGACAAACAATTGATCAACATGGCGGTTCCACTAGCAATCGGTGCAGCGGCAGTTGCAGTCCTTTATGCCGGGAAAAGATACTTCCAAGGTGGCCAATGCCACAGCACCAAACGCCTTGACGGAAAAACAGTTGTTATCACTGGCGGTAATACCGGCATCGGCAAAGAAACTGCAGTGGATTTAGCCAAGAGAGGAGCGAGAGTGATCATCGGCTGTCGCAACCTAGAGAAAGGCAAAGCAGCACTCAAGGAAATACAAGAGCGAAGTGGAAGCACAGATGTCTTTCTTGAAAAGATCGACCTGGCCTCTTTAGATTCAGTCCGCAAGTTCGCTAAGAGTATCTTGAAGAGCGAGCGTCGCCTTGACATCCTGATCAACAACGCTGGTGTGATGGCTTGCGATTATCAGAAGACCGAGGATGGATTTGAAATGCAGTTTGGAACCAACCACCTTGGCCATTTTCTGCTAACGATGCTGCTCCTTGATTTGATCAAAAAATCGGCGCCGAGTCGCATCATCAACGTGTCTTCTTTAGGGCATTCAATGGGCTCTGGGAAGATAAACTTTGATGACATCCATTGGGAGAAGACGTACAGCGCTTGGCCAGCCTATTACAACAGCAAGCTTGCAAACGTGCTTTTCACCCGAGAGCTGAGCAAACGCCTTGAGGGTAGCCATGTGACTGCCAATTCACTTCACCCAGGAGCTGTCAGAACGGAACTTGGACGTCATACCATTTACTCCAGTGCAATCTTTTACCCAATCATATGGTATACATGTAAGACCCCTGAACAAGGAGCCCAGACGACTATTTACTGCGCAGTAGCAGAAGAGATGGAAGGTGTCAGCGGCAAATATCTGGCAGATTGTGCCATTAAAGAGCCCTCCAAAGGTGCCCAGGATGATGATGCAGCCAGGAAGTTGTGGGATCTTAGCTTGAAGCTGGTTGGATTAGAGAAGTGAAACAGTTGAGCTCCTGCTTGTCTCCATGAAAGAGTCATCTCCTTATATAGTCTTTTTAGTCTTCCATTTTGCTTGATGTAGAATTTATTATTGTTAGGAATAGAAAGTACATACATATAGGCATAGATACACGCAGCATACATACACGTTATTGGAGGACGCTATTATACTGTATCATACTTTGTATTACCCCCAGTTATAACTCCAAGAAAAATAGGATGGAGGTGCGTGGCCCACTTCCCAAAACCCTTTTAAGAGACCAAATTCTGTGATTTTAAGCGTAACGAACCAAACATAACTTGAGCTAGTTTAGCATAAGACAGCAATGCAGATCCATCCATCAGAACCTGCAAATCCCCATGCACCAGACAGCTGCGGGGGGGGGGGGGGGGGGATGGACTTCCATATGAAAGCTCCGGGATGCTCATCACCTCACTAAGGTGTATAAATCAAGGATTATGGTCTCACTTAGGGTGTTGATGACAAACACCACTATTTTTAGCTGTTTAAGTACCATTTAGGGTGCACTCGAAGAAATAATAAAAGAAACCCTATTTTTAGTCGTGGATACGCGAAGCGTTGAAACGACTATTAGTATGGCGCAAAATATGCAATCCGCAAATGTGTGACTCACTCCAGGGGCGGGGCAGAAGACTCCTGAAATTTTCGTATAGGCATCATCCAACAAAAAATGACGTCACATCCGGTTTAAACTGCGCTTCGCGGCTCGTTTCACAAAGCGAGAAAATGGCGTTTCAATTACTCGTGATTTCCCTCTATTTGTAAACCATCAGTTTCGTTTCATTTTATATTGAGTATGGAAGGATGTTGCAGACACATTACTTCGACTTTTGACGCAAAAATTTCGGGAAAATAGAAAAGTTTATTATTGTTTTGAAGCAAAATATCGGAGAGCCTTCCGTCATCGTCAGGCCAATTTTACACATTTTCAAAACTGGTGTTGTTCCGACTTTTGGTTCTTGTTGTTCGTGATTTAGTGATAACAATAAGTGAAATAGCCTATAATGTCAACAACAACCTGGATGAAGTATTGCTGGCCATAGTTTGCACTGTGTACTACGGGAACATAATTAACAGAAGCCGTTTAGCTCCGAAAGTCGCTGTCACCAGAGCTTTTGTTGCTCTTGGCTCACGTGTATTGGTAGAAGAGACAAGCTGGATCGCATGCTGAAGGTCAGTATCCCACATTCCTACATCTCTCGTTGAAGATTGTTGTTTTCAGTAAGATACAGTACATATGTATCGGTAGTTTGGGATCATCAGTCTCTTTCTCTTGGGTGAGTGCTTTTAAAACGCCCAGTAAAAACTTGATTCACGGCATGGAAGCTTATGCCTCGCTGGATCGAAATTCGAGCAAGATTTTTAAGTTCTAGTCCTCTTTAAAAGTAATTAAATCAATTATTCAAATCCAAGCCATCAGAGGGAATCTGCCATTGAAGCTGACCTAAGTTAAGGTCCTGTTTATGGACCTTCCCCTTTGAAAATCGTGGGGGTGTTCTTTGAGGCAACACAGGTCCCATTTGTATGGTCTCGGGTACCCGGGATAACCCTCCCCCTGAGGCAACTTTATCAAGTGTTTGTATGAGAAAATGTAGCCCCTGTAGGCCGAGTAAAAGTTGACCTTGCATGATTATTCATAACTGTTATTGAATAATCAAATGTGCAACTATCCCTTTTTGTTTAAGTTTCCCTCACTCATTTGATCACAGTGGGTTTTGCTGAGTTAATTTTCTCTTCTTTGATACAAATTGCTGCTTTGAATCTTAAATCTAGGCATTACGTGATACTCGCCATGCCGAGAGTTGTTCCAGTTAGGTGAGCCAAAGTGTTTATGTATACTCAAAGAAAAGTTGTTGGTTACTTTAGCTGCCAAGGCGAGTCAACTTGCCCACCTGAATTGTCTCGCCCCCAAGTCTGGTTCGTCATCCTCGTGTAAACGGTTGGTTGAATTTTGCAAAGAAATAAGTGAAAAGTTAGCTCCGCCAGGGTAACTCAGGGAAAGGGTTGTCTCTGGTACACAAGAGCTATTCCATTTTCCCTCTTCCTCTTCCAACTGATTATGCAAAATATACTGTCCAAAATCTTTATGGGTACTGGTGTTTGAGACTGTCATCTTTGTCACTACTGTGGAATGTACCTCACCATACGGCCACCCCCATTAACACAGCCACCTAGTTATTATGGCCACTCTATTCTGGCTCAAACAAAAGCTCAGTTGGTCATTTTCTTATTTATTAATTATACAGTCAGATTTTTGTGACCTGTTGGTGACCAGATTAACAGAATTCTGGCACATTGTAGGAGTAGTTTATATACAATTTACAGCAAGCAACAGGCATCATTTTGTTAGTGAAGTGCCATGCATATATGTAACTCTTGATTATTTTGAGATTTTATCTTTATTATGTCATCAAGGCAATAATATTTTGATTCCTGCTCCAGTGGTAGGGGGGGGGGGGGTGGGACTCTCCTCTATGTGCTATATAGAGCTGTGCAGCCCCAAAGGGTATGGTTATTCAGTTGTTTTGGTCATAAATACTCTAGGGTAAGGCATTTGCCCTCTAGTCTTTGATTTGTTATGTTTTTTAGAATAAGCTACCTCAATTTTCATCATTATTGATAAGACCATCAACAAAAGTCCTTCAAAACTTATGTTTAGGGCAACTGTACCAGTCACAGCAGTCATAAATGGGGTAGGGAAAATCACAGATTTTGGTCATAAATAGGTTAAGAGTTTAACTTTTGTGAAGAGGGCTGCACTGACCTCCACCCAATTTTTCTGGGATGTACAAAACACATTTTCTTAGCAGTTACTACAGTCTTGCTTTAGTAAATCAAAATAGTACTTGCTGCCAGGTACTTTATAAAAGTATAACCCCTCCAGAAGCCTTCATAAAGTACATGTAATATCAGGTGCTAACAATTTTTTTTGCGGCTGATTAAAATTTGGTATTAAATTGTACTGAACTGGTGCAGATTTAATATACATTATATTTTGTCACACTTAGTTCACTTATTTTAAGACTACTCAGCAGCAACTAGTACCTCTTGTATGACCATGCAGTAACAGTATATTCCAAACAAAAAAAAAGTACATGTATATGTATTACTATCCTGCCTGGAAGAGTGTGTAGAGAGAGCACACAGTGCAGTGCCCTACTGTATGTCTTTTGTTAGGTATAATAATCTTAAATTTAGAAGACTCATATTGATCTTAGAATTCACAAAAAAGTTGATTTCTCCTTTAGCTGTGTCACTTCATAATAAATTAGCAGTTTGGTATGTTGTAGCATAGAACTTTAATTAATTAAGTTATCGTACCAGTATCACAGAGGTCATGGGTTAGAATCCAGTTCACACCTAATTTTTTTTTCAGGCTATAATTTCACCTTTGTTTAAGTTGTGTATAGTACGTTGCAATGATCAATCATGTCTTTATAAGTTGATCAATGTATATATGTCCCACTGACTTATACTTCAACATTTTATCTTAAAGTTTGTTTATTTGTTTTATTGTGTGGTTCTAGAAAATGTCCATACCCACCCCAAGGAGATTATTGGAAATTCCAGGGATGGGGAGGGTCTCAAAAGCCAAACTTTTTAAAGAAAAGTATTAATAAAAATTGGAATTTCCATAGGGATGGGATCTGTGTTTAATAAATACATAAATAATATGTACAGACCCATTATCTGATGTGAAGACTGTGCAACATATACTGGCCAACGAGTTGCCAAGGTGTAGCATCCTTCTTATCAATTTCAAGTACCAAATTAAAGAAGATCAGCATGTTAGATGGGAGAGGGGAATTTTTCAAAATATCATAGACTAAAAATATAATTATATATTTTCCAAACTCAATCATGTTAGTAGTGTTAGTGTCTATTTATTTATTCATCTATTTATTTATCTATTTATTTATTTATTAATGAATACCTGTGAAGAGACAGTCATACATTCTTGCAAATATTCTGGGAGTCTCCCACATACCAGTTAGATCATCCAGTCCCCCAGGAAAGTTATGAAATTTATTGTCCAAGTAAACTACTGAACCATGGGCTCCAGTGGGGACAGTGCTATTACAATGCAATTTGCAGATGTGCTACATAATATGAGCTTAACAGTTTTGTTACCATGGCAACAGACTGCATTTCAGACCTTCCCTGATATTCTAGGCTTTTCTGGCCACCTCATGGCCTTGATTAATGTTTTTCAAGCTGAAAATCACTGCATTATTGAAATTGGGTTAGAGGGGACTGGAAAAGATTGAGTTGCCAATTGGGAACATATTTTTATAGCCATATTAGTGTGTTGCCTGTAGAACTATAAGGCTACCAAGTTTCAATGATCTCTGCTGTATATATGGTCTGCACTTGATGTAATATTGGGTTTGGTGTATGATATCATCAGTCCTCTCATTTGCATATATTTTACACATTTTAAACTTAAATATCTCCAGAATTAATGCAAATATTTGTTACGGTAAACAGCATTTGTAATCTATAGCGGAATTCTATTTAATACTCCTAAAAATTCTGAATCAAGGGGTAAACATTTGATGATAGTAGCATGCCAAATCATTGAGTTGAATTTATGCTGCTGACATTTACATGTACTGTAAGGTGTTGAAGAGAATTTTGGAGGGGAATTTGGTGTGTTTATTGAATTGCCAGAGGTTGGTTGGCTGGTTTTGTTATTGCTTTGTCATTATCTTCCATGTATTTTTTTTTTAAAAGCAGAGTGCTTGGTGGCAAAAGCAAAACTGGCAATATTCTCACTTACCTGTGTTTCTAAAGTCATGTTTTTAGGGTTTTGGGGTCAATCTATTAGTAGTTGCACTGTCTTAAATTACAATAGAAAAGATGTGATATTAATTATGTAAGTTATACTTTGGTATCGTTCATACCAAAATTATAGTAAGTTTCTGGTTCAATGTTTGCCTCTGCATTAATTTGATTAAACTACTGTAGTTTATTTTTTAACAGAATTTAATTCTGTCAAAAGGGAGGTGGGAATCTGAGAACAATAGTGAACTAGACCAACAAATATACAGAAATCTACCACCATTGCTTTCATGGCTGAGTGGAGATGAATCTAAGTCAGACCAAAATTAGAAAAAAAATTACTGATTTATTGGAGGGTTGAAATGGGATCCTGGCTATGGGAGAGTAGGAATCGGGGCTGAGGAGGGTGGGTGGTGTGCTTGTGAATTTAAGAACCTCTCTGAAAGTGAAAACAAACTGTAGGTTTGAAAAGTTTAAAGTGGAGGTAAAAATTATACTTTAATATATCTTGTTTATTAAGGTGGTAATGAGCATAATACCCACTTAGGGTGAGTCATTGAAACAATGACATAATTTATGTTTGTCTTTTCTTAGGTGGTTACCTCCTGGCATATACACCCCACACACGCATACAATGTTATGATTTAGATGATGCAACCTTCTTTCCCATGTTTAACATACATGTAAGAGTATTGATCAGTGGACCAGTGTACAAGTGTGATTTCTCTACTGATAATGAGAATTAAAATAAAGATACAAAACCACTCTGGTGTGATTTATTTAATTATTCCTTAACGGTAAAGTGAACCAGTTAAACCAAAGGTTGCACTCTGTAAGATCAGGTGTACAAAAATTAAATAGAAAATTTCACTTCATCAATTTTATTAATTAAGTATACTTCTCTGCAAAATATAGTTGGTATGTTGTTGTACTGGTAAGAATATAATTTGGAAATTTTTTATGGGAAATATTTCCATTTAAAAATGTAGCTCAGATGCCACAACTATAGTTCTCCTTTCTGTGGTGCTTTCTTTTGTGGTAAATTGTGAAAACAAATTATGTTGACCTACATGTAAGTTAAAAAAATATACAAGTAGTAGCTCTTCTGAAAAAAAATAGTTAATTTGTTGTTGTTTCTTCCTGTTCATTTTTTCCTTGAACATTTTTATTTTCCTAATAAGTAGTTAAGTTAGCCATAAAAATGTTTTGTTGTCTCTGAGACCATTTTCAAGATAAAAAAAGTGATTTGTATATAAAATTTGAAGTTTTTTGGGGGGGTGGGGGGGTGGGGACCTTTTCAGAATTTCCCTACAAAGATCACAAGGTACAAGGGAAGAGGCAAAAATAGAATTTTAAGTGTTAAAACATATGTTTTCATCATCAGTTTGGGCCTCTCTGTGAAGCTGCATAGTATACTTGAGGACCATGTTATACCCATTTTAATTCAAAATACAAATGGAAACTTGCATTGACAATCACTTAATCTCTTGGCACTGTTTTGTTTTTTAATAATTGCCTTTTTTCACAAAACAATAATTTGAACATCTTTGTTTCACAAGCTGGAAGGGGGGGGGGGGGGGAGGAGTATTCTACAAAGTTTTAAATGGAAAGGCCTTATCTCAAGGTCCATTACCCCTTACCCTTTTGTATACATTTGTACCATTTTGATAGAAATGGCACCTCTTTTGTCAACCTTACATTGCAAAAGGGTAAATGTACCCTTTTAACAAACTTATTTAAGAATACTGCATCCCTTTTCTATTCCCTTGGAAAGAAGTTAATAAATAATATTACAGAATCTCTTCATTCTGGCTGAGGAGAGTAAATGAAAGCTTTTCAACAACATTTTAGAACCAGAAGAATGGAATCCCTAAATGACAGATTTTCCTACCCTTTCATACACCTCAACTTGTGAAATCCCTATCATTAATTTTATACCTGAAGCCTGAAAAAGGTACTCATCGCGAGCTGAGCCTCCCCATATAGGTCATTACAGAGAGCCTTCCCACATACACAAGTCAGGAACTCTTGACAAGTACTGTAAGTAGATGCTGGCTTTAAGACTGGTCTGAGCCAGCTTCTTCAGTTTTTTAGCACAAACTTGTTGCTCTCCGTCAATTTCTAGTACAAAACCTTTTCTTTGCTGATCTGGTCCAAGTTCACAGACACTAGCATCACTCTCACGACACTGACTCTATCACTGTCACTCACAGTCTGATTCTTCAGTTTCACCACACCATGCTTCATCATCACTCATCATTGTTAGACATGAGTTCATTAGCTTGTAAAATTCACCAGCCTGTCAGTGTCACTGTTGCTATTGCCTGTTCCCAGACTTCCTTTTATGGCTAGGTGTAGGGGCATGAAATTTCACTACTGTTTACGAACAATTTGTTTAGATGGCATATTGAAAGTGATGAATTACTGAAAATTGTCAGTATTGCTAGTGTTCTCTCATTTCCTTAGGGATTGAAATATCTTGATGTAAGATTACAAAGAGAAAGCACACTGAAATATAATGCACGATTTTTTAGCAACCTTTCAAAATGGGTTGCCAATATGACAGGGATTAATAGATGAGGAACTTGGTCTGCAAACAGGGCAAATGAGAGGGTTTGAAGAAATTAAAGGTGCATGCTTGACCTCAGTGGGGGGGGGGGGGGTATTGGAACTTAGCGCTGCTGACGTCTAACACTGTTGAAACGGAAAAATAAATTTGATTATAAATGAGAAAAAACCACGACATGTCCAAATTACTTAATCGCCGTTAAAACTAATCCTCTTACTTTTTTTAAGGGGTTCACGGCCTGCCTGTAACGAAGCGTTTATCAATTAAGGGATTGCTTAGGGAAAACATATCTTGTTTAAGGTTCTTAACCAATGGTAACATATTTTATGGCATCAGTTTGAGTCATGAGCAAACACACGAGTTTGTGTTAGTGTCGATCGGCAAGAAAGTTCTGCAAAGCGCGTTATGTGTGTGGGTCTATTCTTGCAGTGATACGATTAAAAGCACTCAAGTACTGTCGAGTGTTTGGCAACAGTAAATTTTAAAAAAGGCGCTTCTGTTAATAAGGTTCCCCCATGTCTAGAAACCTGTCATTGTGCATTTTTCTTAGTGTGATGTCTACCTAAGAGAATAGGATATTTGAATTGAGTGCAACTTACCTAGAATTCATTATTTCCACACAAACAATGACTCCTGTGGAATTCAGCGAGGAAGAAATGGCGACATTTCGTAAAAAACACGCCTTCAAAACAGCGTGTTTTTGAATAAATAATTACCCTGTCCTTCAAACAAACTGATATGACGAGGAAGAAGACAAAATTTTGTTTATCGTGGCCAAATAAAACGTGAAAAATATCCGGCCGATTGCAAAATATTACCATTTTACTTACTGAGAGAACGATTATGCCATGTTCAAATTTGATTTTGCCGCTCAGCGCTCTTTTTTACCGGATGTGATGTCATTTTTTGTTGGATGATTCAGATACACAAAAAGTGCCAGGCGTCGCAGAGTGTTCTCCCCCGCCCCTGGACCCCTGGACTCACTCAGATGTAAACTTTCGGCCGATACCATGGAGAGCCTGGGTACAAGTTTCTCGAAGACCTTCAAAGTTGAGCGCGGCCATTTTGAATTTGGTTCTTGTGTTTCGCTTTTGTAAATATGTAGTATTTTGCCTAGGGCTTTTGCTCACACGTAGATGAAAGCTGAGAGAGGTATTTATGACTGTGATCATGTATTGTTCACAACTGCGCGGCCGGCGAGGTCAAAGAAATCGTGTTTACCAGACCTGGCTCATAGCTTTTTTCTTGGCTAGAGAATTTGTTGGTTTTCCTCTCGCTTTCTCTCCTTCTAGAGTCCAAGGTAAGCCTGAGGTTGCCTGTTTCTGTATTGTATTTATTTTATATACACATTGAAATTGTAGCGGTGCTCGTATCTTAAATTCGAAACCTGTGATTCAATTGTTTTGTATTTTAAAATAAGCTTACTTCAAGCAAAAAAAATTCAAATTGCTTAATCTTTTAATTTTGTTGTTCCTCACACTACATTTCTTCTGTATTCTATGCAGTTCGATCAGAGTGAGCATTTCTTCATGAATGGTATACAAGTCAGTATCGACGACTGAATAAATATGCTCTAAAATTTGATTGATGGATAGACAATTTAGCATCCAAGAGACTGTGTAGATCTACTTTCTGCGAGAGAGATTAACTGTCCAATCATGTCAAACACGAGCCATGTCAAACAGGCATAGTGGCTGGTGATGTATGTATAATCTTACTTTTTGTTCTAGAAACGAGATACAGTCAAACCTGTATATAACGGTCCTGTATATAGCAGTCACCCTGTGTATAACAGTCACTGAACAATTTCCCCAAAATTGTCCGTTATATTTACTGTTAAGTTGACCTGCATATAGCCGCCACCTTATATAATGTACACAGTCACCCTTTAGACTTCCTGAATCCACAATTTCATTATCTTTTACTTGTATATAACAGTAACTGAATTCAGTTACAATTAACAAATAATGACAAGCTTTATTCATCAGCTCATTGAATAGCAGCCACCAAGGCAGGGGTCTCACAAAAGTACAAATATTAGTACAAAACACAACTACTAATACAGGTCATCGCCTACATCCGACACATGCTTAAGGCAGGTCACATTTAAGTGCCATCGCTTTCAAACAATAGTTATTGTAACTGTAACAACACAACTGTACCACACTGGCTTCAACCTAATTCCCTGATTATAACACTGTACTCTACTTATCAAGTTAACAGCCGCGGTTTTACACTGTATTAGGCTACTGTTTTAAAGACAAAGACAACGCTCGGCATCAAATTTCTCTTCTATCAGCTTTTGATGCAGCCACTCACAGGAGACTTAGATCAAAGTATACTACACCTCCCTTAAAGTACACCATGGACATTTTATGGGCATTTTTTTTATCGTGTTTATTGCGTTGCTGTTAATCGTTATTGTCAATAAAGCATAAATTGAGTGATTATTTGCACATAAAAATGCTATTTGATGACTTCCAGGGGAGTTTAAGGCAAACCTGTGTACAGCGGTCACTCTGTATATAACGGTCACCTGGCCATTTCCCAATGGCGACCATTATATACGGGTTTGACTGAACGTAAACAACTGGAATCAAAACTTGAGATAGATATTAATTGTACCTGTCGACAATCGTTTTGAATATTTAAGCATTGCTAGTGAAATGAAAACAAACAATTGCCAAGATAGGAGTAAAATAGTGTGATTTCTGTTTCCAAGAAAGAAACTATTGTTTTTTATTGTCTACATCACAATCTGCAATACCCTTTTTGTTTTGTATTACATCAAGCTGAGGGGACTCCCTACAGTTGACTCAAGGTGCACTTTTTATCAGGCAGGAGGTATGACAAAAAGGCAGGAATTTTAAACAAACATTGCTAATTTACCTACAAATAGATAAGTAATGGGTCTACTGTAGATATGTGAACGGGTTTTCAAGTTTAAAGCTACATGTATATGAAAGGGTAAACTTTTCTGGAAAAAAGCACTATACAAAAGGGCAAGTATAATGACCTTGGGGCAGAGCCTCCTTGTGTAAAACTTAGTTAGGCTCGTTCTCCCTTCCCCTGGGCATAGTTACATGGAGGAAACTTATATAACTGTAAATAAAAACATCCCCTTCACTTTGGGTTCAAATTCAAAAACAAAATTGAACTTTTTTGGTACAAGATGCAACAGGGGATTTCATGGCAGAGTATCATTTTCAGCCAAGCTTTTTCAAGTAGCCCTTTCTGGGAGGGATGCTGAAAACTATTTGAAATTATTCTTATAATATTTGCAGAAATACTTTCCTCTCTTTTCCCATTTACTAGCCAGCTAAAATCAAATTGTTCATGTTTGCATTATCTTTTATTTATTTATTCAACTTTGCCTGACTAATTAAATTCCTTATATACATAAAATTTTTATGATAAGGCAGGGACACCACTACAGCCTAGCCAGTTACAGTGGATCTGTGTCCCACTAAAGTAAAATTGTGCAAAATATTCTTTACATTCTCAAGCTGATTGTCTTAAAAAATTATGAATGTCGAAACCATGTGACATACTTTCTGCATAATTGCAATACAGCCTTTTCATAATGCAACACTTGAATGTTAACTGAAGAATCACCATAACCAAATTACCTTGACCCAAAATGCACTGCTGACTCACTAATATTATACAGATTATGACCAACAACTCTGACTGGGTGTTAATTTGGGACTGGTGATTATGGTGAACTTTCATTTAATGGCTTTCTTGTGCAACAGACTGTAGAAGTCAATTGACTTTACATGTACAGGTTAATGTAAAAATAATTTTTTTCCAATGCCACTCAAAATTAATTAATATATTCCATTTTCAAATTTATAAAGCAGTCTGAATAAACAGCCTGTAATTTGATTTTTGTTTACTTGCCTAGTTACACTGCACATGTACTACTTGAGCTTTCAAAAAGGCTTTCAAAAAGTCATTTGAAAAATTATCAACTATAAACTAATTATAGATCAAATAAATACATGCAGGCAATGTATCCATGACTTCTTCATAGTTTCCTTTGATTCCATTTTTAGGCTCGGTTTCTGCCAATCTCTTGCGTCAGGCCTACTAGCGTGGGCTCCTTTCCAGAACAGCAGCTGGTAATTGAGCCTATTCTGCGTTCAGTGGTGTCTTTTAGGGGTCAAATAAAGCTCAAAACATGCCCAGATTGGTCTCTTAGGGATTTAATTCAAATTTTTCGATGCGCATCCTTAACTGGAGTTTCCCCCCCTCCCACATGCAAACATTTCCTTTGGTAACTATTAAAGTTTGGAGAGGAACACCTCATGGAGTAGCCTGATACTCAAACAGTCCTAAAGGTTGCTCGTGGCCATGGGGTCTCTCTAACTGGCTTCCAGTGACCTTGACCATCTGAGAATCTAGTCATGGTGTGGAATTTACTGAGTGCATTCCTTTTGGATGATCCAGATGGGCATCAATGATCCTGCAACCTCACCTGGAACATGGTGCATCAAAGGAACTTATGAATCCTTGCTAAGATATAAGAAAGATACAAAAAAGTTGATGTCTCTTCAATTTTATTTGATAAAACCAATGAAAAGAGAGCAAGTTACTGTATCATACATGCTATTTCACTATGGTGAATAAATAACAGTTGTTGTACTATTTATTTACAGGTAAGTCTCAGTCTGACATTCAAATTCCCTCCATACATAACTACAGTTACAACACTTTTATATACTAATTGCTACTATGCTATCTAATACTATTATTATATACACTATGTTATGTTATTTAAGCTCGGATGCAGTAATTCAATGGTATGCTCTGCTATTTGTATATCTATACTCAATGTTATGCTATTTTATGTATGAATTATCTTCAACACTGAACTTAACCTGTCAAAATCAAACATATCATTTTGTTCTTTGACCTATCACTGTTACATAAAACATGGGACACACTGTTTCATCATTTTTCAAAATGCCAAAATGAGAGTCAAAAGTAGTATTGACACAAAGCAGAGTACCTTTGTTGAACTATTTGGAAACTGAACATAACTAAAGCTCTGTGCAATTAAACTGAGAATATATCAAAACCCAAATATATAACACCCAAAACATTAACAAGTGAGTCTAAGATGGTTTTATTAGTTCACTTAAGCATGCAAATTATTAAAGGTTACTTGTGACCAGACCCCAGGGGGAGGGTGGTTACTCCTTACTGGACTGTACAGGTAGCCCCTGCCCCTGGAAGTACATGAAAAGGAAGAGATTGTGAAACTTAAGTACTTAACAACTGATTCATCTATAATAAGCATTTTTAGGAGTTGCATAATCCAAAATTAATTAGAAAAGGGGTGCAGTGTGCCACTATAATATTTCTCTGATGAATGAATTCATAAGGGTTACTTTCTCTGACATACAAAAGGGTCACTTTCCAATAGCGGATCCAGACCTTGAGCTAAGGGAGGACCCGGTATCTAGACTTTGTGCTAAGGGGGGCCTGTTATCACTTTTTTTTTTTGCTTGCCCCACCAGCTTTTCTTCCTTCGCGATTTTTTCTACCCAAAATAAGGGGAGCTAGGTTCCCCATCCCCCTTCCCTAGATCCGACACTGCTTTCTCTTCCCTAAGGGGTGACCAATTACTATGTATGTGAAAAAAGGAAAGATAGCTAGAAAAAATAAATAATAACAATTATTATTTTTACTATTTGGCCTCAAGTTCTACTTTTTTCTAATGATGGAAACATTAGCGACTGAGTATTGGATGAGTTGAATTTAATATTTCCACATAAAATGACAACTTACTTCTAAGATACCCACTCGCAGTTCTTCCACTCTAGTCCAACCTACTTCTACAGGTAGCTAGCTAAGATCCCACACTTTTCCAACGAAGGAAAACTAGTCTAGCGACTATTAGAAAGAAAGAACTTCTTTCCGTACAAAATGGAAACTTCTACGGTACCGTCCAAGTTTTGTGAGGAGATGGTCTTATTATTCTCACTGACCACTTTCATTTCTCTAATCCAACCAGCTTCAAGCTAAGATCCCACAACTTCCTGGCTGCATCATCATCCTGGGCGCCTTTGGAGGGCTCTTTAATGGCACAATCTGCCAGATATTTGCCACTAACACCTTCCATCTCTTCTGAGACTGCACAGTAAATAGACGTCTGTGCTCCTTGCTCGGCGCTCTTGTACGTGTACCAGCGGACTGGGACCATTAGGATCTGAAGGTAAGAGAAGTGGCGCTCCAAATCGGTCTTGACTGCCCCTGGGTGAAGTGAATTGGCCGTCACGTGGCAACCCTCAAGGCGTTTGCTCAGCTCTCGAGTGAAGAGCACATTAGCGAGCTTACTGTGGAAATAAGCTTCATAAGGGCTGTAATCCTTCTCAAAGTTGATGTCATCGAAGTGTATCTTGCCAGTTCCCAGGGAGTGGCCTATGGAGGAGACGTTAACGATGCGACTCGGCGCCGATTTTTTAATCGGATCGAGGAGCAGCATCGTTAGCAGAAAATGGCCAAGGTGGTTGGTTCCAAACTGCATTTCAAATCCATCCTTGGTCTTCTGATACGGGCACATCATCACTCCAGCGTTGTTGATCAGGATATCAAGTCGAGACTCGCTTTTCAAGATGCTGTCAGCGAACGTGCGGACTGAATCTAAAGAGGCCAGGTCTAACTTCTCGAGGAAGACGTTTGTGCTTCCACTTCGCTCTTGTATCTCCTTTAGTGCTGCTTTGCCTTTCTCCAGGTTGCGACAGCCAACTATTACTTTCGCCCCCCGCTTCGCCAAATCCACTGCAGTTTCTTTGCCGATGCCGGTATTGCCGCCTGTGATGACAGCTGTTTTGCCTTCAAGGCGTTTGGTGCTGTGGCATTTAGGTCCTTGGAAGTATCTTTTCCCTGCATAAAGTACTGCAATTGCTGCTGCACCTACTGCTAGTGGAACCGCCATGTTGATCGATTGTTTGGGTGGGTCAGGCGGCATTCTAAAAATGTAAACAACCAAAGGCTCTTTGGGGACGCAGTCCAAAAAACATCACGCAAACATAATAGCAAGGAACTGACATGGGTAGGGGTGGGGGATATGGCTTCCCTAATGTTTTTTGCCTTCCCTCAAAATATTTTTCCCCAGTTCCTGTTATGGTAGTCATATAGTATCTTTTATTTATTTGGATTAAAAAGAATTTTAATTTGTGGCAATACCCAACGCAGGCAGTCTATCTAAGTGACATTAATTTGCTTGGAGATTGTGTTACTATTTCAGGAAATGTAAGGTAATCAGCATGGAAATTGCTGTAATCAGTGCTACGTGTCGAAAAGATTTTCAGTCTCTTCAATAGCAGTGAAATTAAAATTTAGATTTTTGCATCAAAGCTAGTGAAAAGATGGAAAACCCACAAATGTGACAATGGTACAGATTCAACTGATGGAAACTTACACTAACTCTTTGTACTTACACTGTAACAGCAAGTCCCTTTTGTACATATAAAAATGACCTCCCTTTACCTTTGTGAAGTTTTACAAGCCAATTACAGTAAAAATAAATTCTCTGGTAAAAATCAAAGCCCTGCCTCCTAACCCCTCCCCCAACCCTTCTAAGTAATATAAGCCACTGGCTTATAGTTAATTATGTTCACATTACTTTTTCTGGTAATATGTTTTAACATGTTTTCTATTTGATGTCATTCAGGGACAATGGAGCTGGGGCAGGGGGGGGTTGGGCTGGCTCTAGCCCCCCCCCCCCCCAATTTCAAGCAAAAAATACATAAAAATAATGATAATTTTACAAATATCTCCAGACCCTGTACAAGTTAGCACCTCTGGCACTCACTTGTAACCCCCCCCCCCCCCCTTGTCCCAATTCAAAATAGGCTGCACCATCCCTGTCATTTGGGTTTGTTCAAGGACATGTGATGTTCACTTAACAATCATCACTAAGAGGAAAGTTGTATAGGCACTGAGTATTCCTTTCTGTTTGTTTGTTTTCTTTTCCCATGTAGTATTCTTGATGGCCTGCAAAAACAGCTGTCCTTCTTTGCTCCCTATCCGGAGTGGTGTTTTGCGAAACTCCACTTGGGGCGGGTGCAAAGGACAGCTGCTTTCTCAGGCTACATTCTTGAATGTGGGTAAAGTATTTGACATAAAATGTCCCTTCCAATATTATTATAAACCCAAGTATCTCTTTTAAATTCCAAAATCCCATCCAATAGTGGACACCCCTATCCTACAAAAAATTGTTGTCAGCCTATGGGCTATAACAAAAATATATTTTAGGGTACTATAATGATTCGATTTAGCACCCTCCTTCCAATAACCTCCCACTTTTGAATAAGCGCCCCTCTTCAAATTGGTTTTTTTAATAAGCGTTCCTATTCCAATAAGCACCCCATTCTAATAAACGCCCCTATTCTAGTATTATAATATTACAGCACTGACAGTATGTATCAATGGAGGTTCATCTTCCTTAATTGCTCACATACATAATGCCATATTACAAAACCAGTGGTCTTCATATGAGTATCTCAACTATGTCCGGACGTTGAAGATGCTTCACCAGAAAACTTTTACTGAAAATGGCACTGTCAAAGCTACTGGCATCAAAATAGATTAAAATTCCCTCATGTTAACTGAACATCCACAGTGTATTTGTTACTGTTACAGTCTCAGTTATTGTTCCTTTTTTAACAAACACTGTATTAAAATTTTGCTTTGAACATTCGGTTGTGTCTCAAAAGAGAAATAAGTGCTCCGTCTCAAATAAGTACCCTGTCTCGAATAAGTGCCCTCCCTTGAGGTACTAAAGTAAATAAATTGAATCATGGCAGTATTTCTAGCAGAGAGGAAAACAAGACATTTCTTCAATCTACAAGTTTAAAAGTTTGCTAAGAGTAAAATGTAAGAAACAAGGAAGCCAAATATCCATTACAACATCAGCAATAGTCCCCTTTAATTTTATTTTATAAAATTAGTGAAGACTATTATTTATATATTATTTGGACAAGCTTCAAACTGCACAGTATACTAATCACATTAATTAGCTACTACTACAGAAAACTGGATCACTGATGTCACAGTGTATCATGCAAAGCAGAGTATTTTGAATGAACTTTGGGGTGTTGATGAAACACTGTCATGAGTGCTTGATAAGTCTTCTCAATCAAAACTAAAACTATGGTGTGCAGAATGGTGAATAAAATCTTTGTTATAAGCTAAGCAAATTAATTACTTAGATTAGATATTCTAACTACTGTAAGTTACAAGTATTTTCTTTGATGGTAGTAAAGTGGGGTTTGTGATTCTATATCATGCGGAAATTTTTACTGTGAAACTAATAGACGCAGTTCAGATGTCGTACTTCTGCCATGCCGAGCTAAATTCCGGAATTAAGTTTGACAAAAGCATGGCAGAATTGTGGCGTCTGAATTTAAACTTTTGAATTAAGTTTGGCAAGCAATTAGTTCGACAAGCTCTGCTGTGCTACATGACTCTGGCACTGCAGCGATTCAAATGGCGTGCTTCTGATGCGCCAGACAAAATTCATAAATTATGTTAATGTGTTTTGCTGACAAAAATTGTTGAGGCATCAGTAAATCCTGAATTTGGTTCGACTCTGGCACGACATCTGAATCAGAGTTGTTTTCCTGCTGTGCTACAGTTGAACCAAGTTGTAATTAAGTTTGGCACGGCAGAAGCACAACGTCTGAACTGGGCCTTAGAATGCCGAAACACTAAAAATATTTATGGAATTTTATTGTGTAGCATGGGAAGAGCCAATTAGGTGTGAAAAAACTAAACCACAAACGGCACTAGTGATAAGTTGGGGGTTTTGAGACTTGCTCACATGTCCTGAACTTTATTGTGATTGGTCAATACTACACAACTGACCTGGCAGAATCACATCGATGTGTTGACACGTTTTTGATTTGCACAATATTCATGTATCACATATACTTTCAACTTCTTCTGACAATGGTTTCAATCATTCACTTATCAATCAGTCAATCAAGTACGTCTTTTAGTTGCTTTTCACACGTCACACATAGTATTCATTCTCATCACGTGTCACACATAAACCCTTTGCAGCCCTCTTCTTTGCTTTAACTTGATGAACTATTAATGAGTTTGAGAATGTATGATAAGTACGTTACTTCTACTTAGCCACTATACATGTACGTAATTAGAAAATGAAGGTTATTTTCAAGATAATCTTGGCATAATTCCCATCGGCCAAAATTGACTTTAAAAATTATCCTTCTTGCTGACCTGTTTAAAGAGTACGAGACAGACTTCTTTTCACTTAAAAGGAAAATCTAGATTAATGTACCAAAGGTCTGTGTGAGATGGGCTGCATGTGTCAAACAGTGTCACTTCTGTAATCCAACCAACTTCAAGCTGAGATCCCACAACTTCTTAGCTGCATCATCATCCTGGGCACCTTTGCATGGCTCTTTAAAGGCACAATCTGCCAGATATTTGCCGCTTACACCTTCCATCTCTTCTGCGACTGCGCAGTAAATAGTTGTCTGGGCTCCCTGTTCTGCATCCTTGAATAAATACCAGCGGAATGGAGCCACCAGAGTACTCGACAAAATGGAGTGACGCTGCAAATCTGTACTGACCGCACCCGGATGAAGTGAATTGGCCGTCACATGGCTACCCTCAAGGCGTTTGCTCAGCTCTCGTGTGAAGAGCACATTTGCTAGCTTGCTGTTGAAATAGGCTGGCCAAGCGCTGTAATTCTTCTCCCAGTGGATGTCATCGAAGTTTATCTTCCCAGAGCCCATTGCATGAGCTGACGATGATACGTTGATAATGCGACTCGGCTCCGATTTTTTAATCAAATCAAGGAGCAGCATCGTTAGCAGAAAATGGCCAAGGTGGTTGGTTCCAAACTGCATTTCAAATCCATCCTCGGTCTTCTGATAATCGCAAGCCATCACACCAGCGTTGTTGATCAGGATGTCAAGACGAGGTTCACTGTTCAGGATGTTGTCAGCGAACTTGCGGACTGAATCTAAAGAGGCCAGGTCTATCTTCAAAAGAAAGACGTCTGTGCTTCCACTTCGCCCTTGTATCTCCTTCAGTGCTGCTGTACCTTTCTCCACATTGCGACAGCCGATAATCACTCTCGCCCCTCGCTTAGCTAAATCTACTGCAGTTTCTTTACCGATGCCGGTATTTCCGCCAGTGATAACAACTGTTTTGCCTTTCAGGCCTTTGGTGCTGGTGCATCGAGGTCCTTGGAAGAACCTTCTGCCAGCAAAAAGTACGGCAACTGCCGCTGCACCGATCGCAATTGGAACCGCCATCTTGTTTGTTTTAGAAAAGTGACTCAGCAGGGTCAGCAAGGAGACGCTCTGAAGGACACTCGAGGAGTACTAGGAACCATTCTCATCCCCAGAGCCCTGTTGGCGTGAGAAAAGAACATGATTTAATTGGTCGTTTTCTTCCCAAAAAATATCAACTGGTTGATTTTTCTTAGTGTTTGATTCCAGCGCCTGCGAACCTTTACTTTTGTTTTGTGTTTCATTATATAGTATAAAAATAATTATCTCTTTTTTTTTTAATCGTCTATTTACGGCAATTATAGACTGTGCTACTTGCGGCTTGCGGTTTCACTCGCACGCCCACGACCGCTTTATACTTCTGCTGCGTTCTTCTCCACGGATTTTCGAGCAAAAGGAAGAGTGCTCGCAGTCTACGGCAATTAGCGAAGACAAAAAGTGTGTCTGAGCATGTTATCATTTTATATTCATGATATATAATTGTTACCAACCTCCTCTCTTCTCCTCAGTTCTCAGCGCAGTCGACTGGCTGATTGCACAATCTGGGAGATTTCGTGACCACCCAAATAATGGTTGCCATGAAGACTACTTTCTTCACACAAGAAAGTGACTTGTCACGTAAGGTTGAGTCACGCATTGCGCTGAATTTGTTATCGTGAGTATATTAACGGAGGCAATGAAGAAATGTCAGTTTTTTACCGGGGTTTTTTCATTAATGGTGATTTTTCTCTGTTTTCCCAACATACAAAAGTCATGTCATCAAAACAAGAACTGGCTTTACTTTGTTCATGGCTGGCGCCTCTAAAATTTTCACTAACCAAATAGCATGCAACAGGCGCAGGCGGAGGGAACTGTACTGTCATGACGTCATATGTTTTAACAGAAAGGCATTGAAGTCGGGCCACGTTTCTCACTAGAGACCGTATTGAATATTCACGAAAAAATATTTCAAAATACGAGAAATCATAACAGATTGAAATATATCAAAGATATGGAACTTTTTAATTTGTAGCTCTAAGCTTGAATTTGACGCCAAACCGCCAAGTGTCGCTAGGTAGGATAATAGTTGTGTTATTCTCAACGCAATACCTAGTTCCTCGTTAAATCTCGAGTTAATTATTAGGAAAGGCCAAAACAACGGATGAACGTACTTCAGCATTGTCTGTATGTTTGTTAGCCATGAAGATAAAAATAATTTTATCAAGTGGTTTTTGTAAGGCAGTACTGTACGGGTCCGCAAATGATCCCAGGACCGCAAATGATCCCGGACCGCAAATGATCCCCAAATTGAACCGCAAATGATCCCGGACCGGAAATGATCCCCATATTGGACCGCAAATGATCCCGATCAAAAAAATAAGGAATGGCATGGATTTATATCAGAGGAAGGTGAGAACATGTACAAAAATTATGAGCTAACAAACATGTTTTATTATTTTCCAAAAAAATATTCCACAGTTGCTATTTTGTTCTTCGAACGGTACAGATCGTTTTCATTGTCACGCAATAAAAAAAAAAAATAAATCGAAAACCAACCAGTGGAAAAAGCTAAGAACTCGTGATGTGCGCTATAGAAGATAACTAAATAAGACACTTCTCCAAGTTTTAGGCCTGTGCATTTCCCCAAACTTCAGAAATTCGTAAATGTTTCCCAGAAATTTAAGGAGCCCAGTAAGAAAACGCCAAGTTGGTATACATCCGTGGTACACCAATATGGCGGCCGGAATATAGTGTAAACATCTGGAACTTACTTTAGCTTTCTAGGCGACTGATTATCAGTACTAACCAGACAAGCATTTACATAAGCACTTTCCCTAATGCTTTAACTTCTAAAAAGGCTCAAAATCAAGAGATAAGTATATATTTTTCAACAAACTCGATCGTAACCTTGTGTCACGCAACCTCCATAACCCTGAAATTCAAAATGCTCTTGTTTTCAAACGAAGCACGCTAATTGTAAACAGATATAAATATACCGCCTCTTATGCCTGGTGAGGATAAAAACACGTCACGTGAAGACGATTTATTGAATTAGAAGTCTTAGAAAAACACATACTTGTAAAGACTGTAAACATTCTTGTAATCCCGGTGGCGATAGTATCAAACATCTATCAAACAGCTATGCTTGGTCATGATGCTGAACTTCATAACTATAGCTTGGAATTTTGGCTTCTTAGAATACTCAAGTAGTCATTTCCGAGGAATTAAAGCCAAATACGACCAAGGAAAAATTAGAAAATAAATTTGTTCAAATTTTCAGTGCTACACCCTAGGTGTTTTACAGAGTGATGAAGCGTTGTAGGCTTGTGCGTCTACTCAGGTGACAGCGTCTTCTAGTTGCTTCATGGTTAGATTTTAGTTTAAAACTTTAGATGAGTGGCGTTAATGGCTGATAAAATGTGATTTAACTACAACACCGAAATATCAATGTTTAACAAAGGAGGATATGTAGCGTATGTTGCACTGATCATAATTTTACTGAGAATTGCAAAGAAATGCAAGCCAAGTCGTGTTTTGATGATTGAGTGGTGATATTCATAACATCGTAGTTAGCGACAAAATTTAGTCGAAAGTATGAAAAAAAAAGCAAGTTGTCAGCCATTATAATTATAAGATGGCTTTAATAAAAACAGTGGTATTCACGTACGCCAGTTGCCTATCCACATCATCCCACCATCCCTGCCATTCCTAATTTTTTAGTCGGGATCATTTGCGGTCCCTATCGGGTATCATTTCCGGTCCGGGATCATTTGCGATCCGATTTGGGGATCATTTGCGGTCCGGGATCATTTGCGGTCCTGGGATCATTTGCGGACCCGTACAGTACGGCTTTGACTGCGTTGGCTCTTTCAATTCTAGTTGTTTATGACCAAAATGGCCAAAATAGCTCCAAGGGTATGGTTTTTGCACTCTATAATAATAATAATAATAATAATGATAATGATAATGATAATGATAAGGATAATGATAATGATAATGATAATGATAATAATAAGATAAGATTTGTATAGGTTTGTAATTGGGTGTATTATTAAGAAGACGCTACCTCAATTTCATCATCATCGATGAGACCATCAACAAACGCCGTTCGTAAATTAAATTTAGGGCAGAATTGAAAGCCGCAACGGTCATAAATAGGGTGCCGAATTTTTGGTCAGGCTACAAATAGGGTAGGGAAAATCGCAGTTTTTTGTCATAAATAGGGTAAGGTTTTTGAGAAGCGGGCCGCAAACCCCCTTCCAATTTTTCTGGGAGTACCTCTCCCGTCAGGGGCAAATCGAGATCAGAAATTATTTTACGCGTTCATTCAAGTGGATTTTTTTAGAGAGTTTCTGAAACAGCTGACCTTTTTCTGCCACCGTGTTGAAAACGTGTCACTGAAAGATTGAAATGGCCAGTGGAGATTTCTTACACGTAATAAGATATCGATGAAAGGAAATTAAACATATTTTGTTATTCATCTAGATGGTGCTAATAATGACATTTGTTGGAACAACCACCCACTTATACCTAACCTTGGCAAGATTGATTGACAGTTTAATTATTATAAATCCTAAAATCAAATACAGTGATCTCCGTGAACGTGATCTAAAGTGGAACTACGTGCTTTTATTTAATCAGCAAAAAAGCCTTAAAGCTGTTTCTTCTGTTACAAAGCACGGAATAACCTGATGCCATTAAATTAGACTGACCTGATAAAACACCGCTACTCGTTTATTTAACAATAGATAAAGCACACTGACTTTAAATGCTCCATGTTTATTGAAAAGAAGATTTTTTTTCGTTTTCGCTTTTACAGTATTTAAGGACAGGACAAAAACTTAATAAATGGAAACCTCAGTGACGTTTCCGATCTGCTAGTGATGTATTCGTAGTGTTTTATCTCTCTAAAGAGCTTTGAAGCATTTTACCTTTTGTCTTTTGAAGAACTTTCTGTCGTTCAAATCGATACAGCATTGAGTTGAATTTTCACCCGAAAATTTACGAAGTAACTTTACAGTTATTTGAATCTGAACTGAGATGATTAATTTAAATGTTTGAGCTATTTCCTGTCATGCATAGACATCCTTTGGTAGAGCGTTTTCAGTTCTACGCGCAAGAACATCTTTTCTTTATTTTAGCGTTTTTGTCGTCGGCTTCGTTTACAGTTGGCTGTCTACACGTGGGCGCCCTGTTCTAGTTGCCATGTCGACGCATGCTCCATCGAGAGAGCTTAATGTATGGTTTCTTACGAAGTGGTGACTTCCTTCCTCGTCCTTGCAAGTTCTACGTGTTTGGTTATTTCTCACCATGCGGCTCGAGAAGGGCAAGGAATTCTGTGGAAATAAAATGAAACAACAGTCAGTCATCGTCAGTCAACTCGGTTCCGCAGTCACTATGTTAAGGATCGATCAATCACAAGTATGTTTGGCGCCAACCGTATTTTGGTGCAACCGTCCATCCATAGAGGGTCTACACGGGGATACTATCATCTCAGTTATCAGATGAATGTTAGGCAGTTTCTCAGCTATAAAGGAAACTTGCTATACATTTCTTAGCTAACAGTAAATTTTGCAAATCTCAGTCGGCGAGTCGGTCGCTTAGTCGGTCGGTGCTCATAATCAGTCAGTAACGATGTGATGCATTTAGTCATCAAGTCAGTATGGTTAGTCAGTAATTCAGTCTGAGTCTCACAGTTACTGGGT
The DNA here is from genome assembly GCF_042242905.1 of Orbicella faveolata. Classification (NCBI taxonomy): domain Eukaryota; kingdom Metazoa; phylum Cnidaria; class Anthozoa; order Scleractinia; family Merulinidae; genus Orbicella; species Orbicella faveolata. The sequence continues at coordinate 9,375,900 of NW_028301541.1, forward strand.
CAGTCCGTCCGTCCGACAGTCAGTCCGTCAGTCGGTCAGTCAGTCGGTCAGTCAGTGGGTCAGTCAGTCGGTCTGTCAGTCGGTCTGTCAGTCGGTCAGTCAGTCGGTCTGTCAGTCGGTCAGTCAGTCGGTCAGTCAGTCAGTCAGTTAGTCAGTTATGTCAGGTAGGTAGGTGGTTAGTCATTCAGACAGTCAAGTAGGTGGACGGTCACTCCGTCCGTCCGTCCGTTCGTCAGTCAGTCGGTCAGTCAGTCAGTCTGTCTGGCAGTCAGTTAGTTAGTCGGTCGGTCGGTCAGTCGGTTGGTCAGTCGGTCAGTCAGTTAATCAGTCAGTAATCAGCAAGCCAGCTAGCTTAAGCCACACTAACCTTGGTATGTAACTTTCTTATCTTCATCCAACTTGGCACTCACTATCATTTCATGCAGCTCGTCCCGCGGAATTCTCTTGTCCATATTTAACAGAATGTAGCGTAACTCCGCTGACTCAATGTACCCTTTGTTGTCGGCGTCGAACACTCGAAAAGCAAGCATCATGTCGGCTTCTCGTTCGTCTGGCTTTTTCTGATCCTCCATTAGTTTGACAAACTCTGGGAAGTCGATCACGCCGTTACCTTCGTGATAAGAACAAACGAACATTATCAGTATCTGATCAGCTAATATTTGAGCGCTAGCTTGAAACACTGTCACGGTCTTCTTTACGTCCAAAACTAAAACTCTTATTTCCCTAATAATTGTATAAGATTCTTGGGAAATTTAGTTTGGAGAAAGGTTTCAATGTAAACGAAGCCGCGTTTTGAACTTTCAAGTACTGGTAGAGACAATACATGGTTGAGACGTTTTTTGGTTGATTCGTTGATTTGTATTTTTTTTTTCTCTTGCTTATTTTCTGTCGTCGTGTTAAACTTTGCCGGAAAAGTCTACCTTTTTGTGGCGATGTCACTGTAGGAAACTCTTGGCTAATGCTACTTAGAAAAACCAACACGGCATCGATTTGTTTCAGTAAGTAGTAGATTATTGTTTTCAATGGTAATAAAAGTTTCTTAACCAACTCAAAATGCTTCGTCGTCAGAGTTTTTTCTATCTACTTTTGCTGAGTTAAGGTTTTGAGTTTCATTGAGTTGTTTTTTGTGTCGTTGCCTTTCTTCTCTGGCACTCAGTGATGTTCAGTTTTGTTCAGTTCTGTTCAATACCGCAGTAAATTCATGTTTTCAAAGCTGAAAGTTACTTACGATCTGTCTCTTTGCTTCGCTTTCTCACCATTTCAAACTGCTTGGCCCCCAGAGCTTACTTTTCTTTTTACTTTTCTTGAATTGATATTTTGACTCAAACTTTGGTAGTTTTAAACCTTTATAAGGGTTATTCCCCGAGAGCGTGACGTCACTAATGGATAAACCATACGGCCCCTACAATCCGCTGACGTCATTCCAAAACTGGCTAGCTTTCAGTTACAGGTGTCACGTTTTCAACAGAAATCAAGAAACAATGCTTTGAAGCGTATAACGATGTCTTTTAACTGCTAAACGCTACTAGAAAGGCCATAATTTCAAAACCTATTAGTCTATTGTACTTTGTGTGCTAAAGTTATATTTTTCATTTGGTCAAGTTTTGTCCGTTTAATAGCACATAGAACAATAAACTATTCAAGATTTTGCTCCATTCTACCGTTAAAACCAAAGCAAAATGAATGTCAAAAAATTATTTCTCGAAAACATATCCATTCAGGTTTTAATATTATCGTTCTACTAGTCTGTTATTTTGAATATTTACTTCAGCGCATTGTAATAACTATATAAGGGGAAAAATTTCTGGGATCCACCGACGTTATGTTTCTTGGAATAGATAATTCTCGGGTAAAAAAAATTAAACTAAAAATATAATTGCTTTTCAAGGAAAAAGTTACCCCACGCAGTCGATTCTTAGTTCTTAATCGCTCTCAAAATTCCCTCATTTTAAACAAAACGCATTTTTATTCTGAGAGTATGGGCGTTTTAAGGACGTTAAATTATCAGCGATTAAGCTAAAATCCAACATTTCAATGAAAACAAAAATATATCTAGTTTCGTTTATTTGTCGTTATAGCCGGCTCACTGACTATCGCCTATGCAAGTTTTAATTTTCTTCGCGCAAGGAGTAAAACCAGACTATCTGCAATAATTTTCGCTTAATAATTTGCGCTTTATCGCAATCTCTCTTCGTTTGCTTAGTAGAAAATAAAATAACTCTTCGACCGTTGATGTACTCCGGCTTAATTTATTAATTACTCTCAATGACTATACATAATAGTTCACTCAAGCGCAATTTCGCGGATTTAAAGCTGCAAGCGTATAGCGAAGAAAGGTATAACTTAAACAAAACGAAAATATATCGGCACTAAACGATTGAGTGGCAGAAAAAATTTTCGGCAGTCAATGATAAGTATAGTATGGTGCCTTTTTGTTACTTGATTTTCTTCTTAAACGTTTCACCTTGCATAAAGCACAGGCAATTGTAATATTTTTCCTTGAATTAAAACTGGAAACGTGATCAAAAAGATTTATGCCTGGGGGATCGACGATGAAATATAAATTTCAAGTACACTGCGGATATCGCGTTAAATACTTCCAACTGGCTATGATATCTGAACATTATTTACTGAGATTTTAGTTTTTCTGAATCTCAAGACAAAGAGATATCTGACGGCTAGATTATATCGGCGTTTAAAGTATTAATATATAATTTCACATCGCGTGCTTCCGAGAATATAATCAAAGCACGCCTGTCAACATTTAAACGCTTAAAGCGATAACAAATTTTCCTTCAATATTACATTTTTAAGTCAGTGACAATTAATAAGAGTTGTAACTTGCCGTACACGCAAATTGCAGTTTTTTTTTTCTCTTTAATTTGGATAATTTTCATAAGTATCGATACAGATCAGGTACTAGACATAATTAATTTTCCCAATCGATTTTCTTTATTTGCGGATTGTGACATTTAGTTTCCTTTTTAGCATGTGAATTGATTGAAACTTTAAATTATTCTAAATTAAAATCCTCTGACGTGTCTCTCGTGGGCTGACTCCTCCGATAGCATGTTATCGGCGTGTTTTGACCTAACATATTGTTGTTCTCACGCGAAAAATAAACTGATAATTTAGAAATAGCCATAACGAAAAGTAAAAACGACAGTCAACTCCGGGGGTTTGGGGGTACCGCTTTATATGGGCTATATTGGTATACGTTCGGCCCTAAAGGGCATGGTTTTTGAGCGATTTTGATGTTAATAAGTACAGACTGTAACCATTTTGGTCTTAAATAGGGAATGCTTTTCACTCTGGTTGGATATTTGTTTACAAGGAACTAATTTGTCCGAATCAACATTGGCAAATTTGTAGACCTTCGCAAATGCTTAGGCAAGTGCAAGCCATGTGTGTTCAGCTGCAGTCATTAAGCCGTTTTTTAATTTTAGAGTTCTGAAATGGGGTATCGACTTTTGGCTCAGGCCGGAAATAGGGTATGGAAAACCACAGTCTGAAATAGGGTTCAGGTTTCAAGGTTTGGGCCGCACAACCCCGCTAAAAACTTTGGGGAGGACCCCACCCCCTCCCGTTCATTACTCAATATCTTTCTCAGTCAATTATCAAACGAAAGTTTTCACTCTTCCAACCCACGCTGTGATATTTTTTTTTAACTAGAAGTAGAAGATTTATATTAAGATAGATAAGTCAGATATAATTTTATCTATTTGAATTGATACGCTGAGTTTAAAGACACTGCACGTCGAAGTTTGGAATGCGCGAAATCAAAGCACAAACAGAATTTTAAAATCACGTCTGGGAGCAATTTTCATTCTCAGACGTGATGTAGTCGACGTGTAAATAACATGTGCTATCGGTGTGTTTTAATAATGTTGTTTACATGAAAAATAAACACAGTTTGATGCATAATCGTTAAAAATAGTAAACTCAGTATACGTATTAATTGTATTGCAACATAAACCCCACATTCGCACTTTTCTAGCGTGGAGCCCACGTAGTTCAACTTCTTTTTCCAACACGTTCTGTCATGTGTTGAAAACACCGCTATTTGAAAACAATCATTCTATTACGCTCGCTACCAAAGCCATTATCAATATCGGCATACTATGTTTTGGGTGACTTTATTTTGACACTTAAAATAATGTATGCTAAGTTAGATATTGATCACCATTAGACCAATTTCGACATATTAAAATTCAGCTTAAAACAATAAACTTCAGCACGAGGCTCTGGGGAATAAACCCCACAAACTCTGTATTCATTCCCCAGAACCTCGCACTGAGGTCTATTGTTTTAGGCTGAATATTTCTAATATATCGAAATTGGTCTACTACGTTTGTAAAGGTCATTCATACACCAAAGCCTGTCTCGCGAAACAATACGTCGGTATGTTGAATCTCCGGCCTTTTTAAACTAGGAAGATCTGCTGCTAGCGCCGAACACGACATTTGAGAGTAGCCATTAGATACTTTCCTTAGTCAGTGAATAAAAGTAAGAAGACTAAGTGTCAGGACTTCTTTGTTGCGACTGGCGGAAAAACAGGACGGCTGCATAGCAATTAGTTTCATAAAAGGAGTCCGCCTAACCCTAGCTATAAACGTATACCTAATTAAACAGTTTGAGAACAATATGTATCATAAATGCCGGCAATGGTTGCCGTTAACGGTCGATGTCAAATACAGCACAGCAGTAAATTGTTGAGACCATCTATAACCGTCGTTGGCATTACAACTGTCTACTAATGGCGGACATCGTATGATTTTTGGTCGGCTCAATTTCTGTTTAAAATGGGCTTGACAGGCCCGCATGGCTGGTATCAGTTTAGCCTCTTTCATAGTTTGGCTTTTATCAGCATGTCTTTGAGCGACCGTTCCCTTTTGTATGAGAAAAGGGGGCGGGCCTTTGTAAATTTCGGTAAGCAATGGACGTTGCTGTGTTAAATGCAAGTTTTCATAAGGATTTGCCCCGATGGTTAAGCTAATGTAAAATTTGTTTCTTCTCGTTTTGTTTTTGCTTTGTTGGAGGGCTTAAATTCCTGCCATCAAAATTCACATCTGAGAGGGTCATTTCTAAAAGATTCAGTGAGTAGCCCATCTCAAACAGGCGTGATTTGAATTTTTCAATTTCCTCTTCAAATGTTGGTTTAGAAGATTTTGTTCTGAGAAGTATTAGGGCCCTTCGTTTGTACCCTCTGCCGATCGGCGGCAGGGGGTACAAAGTGTAAATTGAAACGTGGGTCTGTCGCACATTAAGAACTGAGCTATTTTTTAATCTTTTGCCTTAATGTCAGTATTTAGGAACGTTGTTTTCGTTTCAGAAAATTTCGTGTCGCGTACACGCAGAAGCTTGCGGGCGGCAATGGCGATTTGTATATAATAACGTTACTTGATTGAGGTTCACGCTGATTCAGGGAGAAGGAAGGAAACATCCTGAATACACGAGCTCATGCTGTCTCCGTCTATCACACTGAAACACCTTGATTTTAAATCAGAAAACCGCGTGAACCACCATTGCACAAAATATCTTCTAACATTGTCGCGTTGGCTTTTGTCCTTTGTGGGACAACGTGTCTCGAAAAAGTTGTACATACAGTTGGAGTATTGGGTTTCCCATCCATACCCGGAGAGAGGGGGGAAGGGAGGGAATACTCCCAGAAACATTGGGTGGTGATGTGCGGCCAGCTTCCCAAAACCCTTACCCTATTTCAGACTAAAATCTGCGATTTTCCCTGCCGTATTTCAGACTGGGCCAAAAATTCGATACCCTATTTCAGACCTGCTTTATAATCAGTTTCCTAGTTACGTTCAATGTTCAAGTCAATGTTTGTATACTTTTATTAGGTAGGACAAAGTTCGAGTGACCAAAACTCAAATGAAAACTGTAAATGAACAAATGTCACTGGCCGCAGGGGTCGCGTGGGCCCATCAACCCCATTTTACGCACAAACCGTACCCCATTTCAGACGAAAATCGCCAGAACAAAAATGGCCAAAATCTATACCCTATGTCGACTAAAACGGCTAAAAACCACACCCTTTAGATCCACACCCACCTTTATAGCCCATAAAAGGGACTACGCCCTCCCCGGAATCCATACCAGAAATACATACTTACCATCGTAATCAACTGAGTTGATCATGACCTGCAGCTCGTGATCTGTAGGATTAAAGCCTAGTGACCTCATAACGGAGCCCAGTTCCCTTGTTGTTATAATGCCATTACTGTCGCGATCGAACAAACAGAAAGCGTCTTTATATTCTACGAAAGAATAAAATAATTTAGAGTGACTATGGAGTGGTATGAGCTCCGTTGAAACATCGATCAACCACTTAATACTGACTTTCGACATCACTCTACACTGTAAAGCCAAAAGATCTGTTGGAGCCCTAAGGTGACAATTTCGGCCAAACAGCTTTGAATTATTTAAGCTCCTTCTGGAACTTATTTCAGCCTGTGGTTCCATATTAACCCATGACAGTTAGACCACTTTGGCCTTAATTTAGGTAGGTACTGTATTTTACTCACCGAATAGGCCCAGAGCCTAAAAAAAAATCGTTAAAATTAACAGTGTAGACAAGACTCATCTTTAAATTGTCTTGTCCAAATTTGCAAAGGCAAACGCACCCCGGGCCAGGATGTTCAAAGCCCGATTAAGCTAACCCAACTATGATTTTAGTTTTGTAACTTTCCCGTGAGGTTTTCCGCTCATAATGGTTGCCCTTCAGTTTTGAGCTTGAGTAATCTCAAACTACACCAAACAAAAGCAGTGAAATTAACATTTTTATACAAGATAAATTAATACTTCAGTTAACTTTTAATCCTGCGTTGGCGTTAGCCAGCTTTCGAACAACCCGACTTCATATTCAATCTGGCGCCGTTTGATATAAAATCCAGCTCGCCTTGACCATCACAATCGCCATTTCGTTGCCTAGGCAAGTGGAATTACATTTACCTTGTATTTGTTCGTCCGAGAGTTGCTCCTATAAAAAGACAACGACACAACTCAGGTTAACAATTTTGTAACGTAATTTAACTAGTTGAATTTGTGTTCATGGGCTTCAGACTAAGCTAATCCTGTCAAAAAATATGCCATCAGATCTAATTCAAGAGCGGTTTTCTTCCGATGGTCGTGGATACATGGATGTTACAATATGACCATCGCCAAAATTGTAGAGAACGTCTAATTATCATAGCACCAGCTTTCCCTGTGATGTTTTGTCACCTATGACGTAATACAGCGTTATGAAATCCGCCATATTGGATCCGACATTAGAATATAATTTTTTTCTGAGAAGTCAGAAAGTAACTTAAAACGATGAAAAATTAATTCAAAATGATAATGGTAGAAAAAGTGCTAATTCTGCAAAGTTGGCCTGAGAAAATGGAAACTGTGTTTAAAACGAAGAATTCTTCGAAAAATGACAAAAGTGTGGCTTATTAGGCTGCATGCCTAGATGTAGTTGCTATGGCAGTGTCTGGTAACGTTGAGAAATTTAGTTTGAGATGAATAACAAGCTTCAGCAACACAGGAAAAGTGTCAAAATTGCAAATAACCTCGAGATGGGAAAGGAAATTCAACATCATACTGACGTTTTCATATTCAGCGGCAGAAGTAATTAACTTATTAACCCTTAACTTCTTTTTCTAATCTGAAACAAAAATTAATATTTTCAATACGAACATTTTTTTTAATGAAAGGGGAAAATAGTTGTGGAAATACGATTTAGGTTGCTATAACCGACTTCGCTAATCTGAAACAAAAATAAATATTTTTAATAAAAGGGAAAGTAATTTCGATGACAAAAAAGAAATCACTTTTTAAAAAATTCCAGATCCATATAGCCACTGTTCTCACGGGAGTGAATTACGATTCAGCTCGACTCTGGTACGGACACTTAATTTCGTGTGCCTTCGTTTGCTAAAAATTGACGAAAAATGATATAGTTACGTTTTTTTCAAGCTAGCAACTCAACTCTGGATGTATTAATTTAGCTTGGAAGGCGAGATCGTAATTGTGCGGTATAGCTTCTTGGACCAACAAGTAATATATATGATAATTTCCAAAAACCTTTTATGCGATAGCGGATTTAGGAAAGGTAAGTGACATTTCTATGAAAAAAAAAATCATCTTGCCGGTAATTACACTTTTAGCTTTGCATATTAAACAGCGAATGCTAGAAAATGGATTCAGCATTTTCAAAACCCATTACTTGTTAAAAGTTTCAGCTAAGTGGAAAATTCGAAATATATCTCAAAACGCTCTTCCATCACTGTATCATGAATGTCTCCTGATATACTAAATTGGAGAATTTGTTGTCAAACGTAGAAATAATTTATCAAGTTAAAACAAAGAAAATCATGACCGTTGCGGTGATTGGATATCTGATCTTAATTAGCATAGCTTTTTACGATCTTATTTCTCTATTTTCTCCTTAGTTTTAGTTTCGATTGAGAGCATGTGTTTAACCAAAGATACAAACATCTCGATGTTAGTCATAATATACTCCGGTACGCGTCATATTTTCAACCCTCTTTTCGGTGTTTGGAAATGTGGTCGAGCACCATCTTTCGTGTTCGATGATATATTAAGTGAAACATCACTGGTATGAATGTCTTTACTCTGAAAACCATCTGATTGTCCAGCCAGGGAAAAAATTTCGTGATAATAACTGCAATAATAGCCAGAGAGTCACGTGCGTGATTCCACTGTGCAATTTTTGCAAATGATCTCATTTTAATTCTTGTTAACGTGACCAGCTGCTCGTAAAATTGATGAGAACAAACCTTTCCTTAATCTGCGTTCGATGTTATGAATATGAAGTCTTGAACAAACGAAAAGCTATCAATTACTGAGAAATGATTAAAGTTGAAGCCATTTTCTCAATAACTTAAGTGAAATTTCAAATTCGTAATTGGTTATGTTTCAAGATCCGTTTAATTCGACAGGAAAACAACACGCTAGGCATAAATTAAAATATAAAAGTGTATGAACTGAATATATTAATCAAAATATATATCCAAAAGATACATCCATATTTCTTTTATAATTCCAGTTATTATTTACGGTCATAGGTTAGAAATACGAATCTAAACCTAAATATGATTTATGAGCAATAATTTCTAGTTTACTTGACGGTTAACGGAGATAAGGCGGTCGTGAACGATACGGGCCTAAGTTTTGACTACTTACGTTCTCGTATTTTACTAAAAAGCAAGTAACTGTTTACTTTCTTAAAAAGAGATGAGCAAAAGATGAAATATTTTAACCCACAGTTTATTATACTTTCATCTTGATTAGCAATGATTTTGAGTGGAAAGAGGTAAAATGTAATAACTAGTCGTGTCTCACTGCGGATCACTTTAGCACCGCCTGCTCGTTTACCTTTTGTTTTAGAATTAGAATCAAGCCAAATCGAGTTGATTTCAGACTACACGGAATGTATTTTTTACACATTATGAAGATTAAAAAACAACCCAATGTACTTACCATTTGGTCGATATATGCACAAATCGATAACAAAACGGCAATGATATTGCAGTAAACGAAGTATTCAGTTACAAGGTACTCATCGACTGTAGTCTTTTTCCAAATGCATATACATGATATATTCCTATCGAAGGGCCCTGCGATAAGTATTTATTTACCATGTGTGATATGTACCATATGGACCATTATTTGCATAATCAACATTGAATACATTGTTGTTTAATAACAGTTTGACGTATTCACGTCTAAATCCTGGAAATGTGACCTGTTTTATGAGTTAAAAGCGTTTTTGCACCTAATTTAGAGTTCTCCACCAGTCAGTAACATGGCGGATCCAGACCTTGAGCTAAGGGAGAGGGGGGGAGGGGGCGTTGTTTTGCTTGCCCTGCCGGCTTTTCTTCCTTCTGTGATTTCTTTTTGTTTTTACCCAAAATAATGGGGGCCCTCCCCTAGATCCGCCTCTGAGTAATTCCTCATTTATCGTTTTAAGCAAACGCCCAGTTCCCTCTATCCGCACCTGCAGGGAATCATGGTAGTTGTATTTATGAAAATAAATATCCAGTCCTAAAAGTTGTTAAAAATGAAATAAGTTGTTAAAATAAGTTGTTAAAATGAAAGAACTAATTGTCTCTTTAGAAAAAGGCTTTTCTTCTAGGGAAAATTGTCACAACTATAGGAAAGCGAGAAGATTGCGAATGGAGGAGATGCGATTTGCAACTCCACAACTCGCAAAATACTCGCTACCGAGATATAGTAATGGAAAGTTTAAGCTGTAACCAGCTGAAACTAGAAATTCAAGAATTAAGGTTAAACCCTCATAAAATAAGATTCCCTCAGTATAGCTTCCTCTCTGTAGTTTGAACAAGCAATGTGTAATGTGTAGAAACTCTGAATTGTTTCCAACGATTATCTGACTTGTTTTCAATGATTATCTAACTTGTATTCAACGATTATGTGAGTTGTTTCCAACGATTATATGACTTGTTTTCAACGACTATCTGACTTGTTTTCAACGATTATCTGACTTGTATTCAATGATTATGTGACTTGTTTCCAACGATTATGTGACTTGTTTTCAACGATTGTCTGACTTGTTTTCAACGATTATCTGACTTGTATTCAATGATTATCTGACTTGTTTCCAACGATTATGTAACTTGTTTTCAACGATTATCTGACTTGTTTTCAACGATTATCTGACTTGTTTTCGACGATTATTGCATTCCCTCTTGACGGATCATAACAAACTCGGCACTACGCGCCTCGTTGTAGTTATTTACTGGTATACCTAATGGGCAGCAAACGCTGCCCATTTCGTTTGTGAAATACGTAAAATGCGCAAATTAGCCAATAGAATCAAATGAATGATAGCCTGTTAGCAGGCTCACGTTTGGGGCACCAGACTCCTCCCGCCAAAACGCGCGCGCTTGACTCGCGTATTCGCTCTTCACCGCTGGCGCGCGTGTGCGACTCGAAGGTTTGCTTTGCGTGAACGGTTCAGGAAACTGCCCTTTTGTGCCGGATAAGATAAGAAAATTCTTTAGAAATACGCAAGATCTTGTGTAGTGCCCAGCAAAACGTAGCCGTTGCTGCGTGTTTATAGGCATTATGCTTGTAATTTCTCAAACCTTTAAAACTTTTATCAAAGGCCTTGATGATGATCGTGAAGGAATTATGGGATATTCTACAACCGTTCAATAAATTATGAATTATCAGCGTGAAGGGAATTTAAAAGTCTATAGTACACTCAGTTATTCAGTATGGTTTAGAGTGTTCACAGCCTCTCTATTATTCAGCATACTCGAAAGAAAGAGCGAGCAAAGCTATCACAAGCGCAGATGAGCACGAGGGGATAGGGGCGGGGAGGCGGTGGTCCCCACCCCCTACCCTGTCAAGTTTCTCATTTTGCGCTGGCGTCCAGTTCTCTCGCGATTTTATCCGCGCGTTCAACGATCGAATAAGATCAGAATACAAGAAAATAGCGGGCTGTTCACAGGCTGGTATGGTTAGAAAATAATGAGTCTGTGCTCTATTTTTATCTAACACGAATGCGCGTTTTTGCTTGTTTATGGACCGAGACGGAGTTGAGGTCCATAAACAAGCAAAACACGCATTCGTTTAAAAAAAAAAACCTTAACTAAAGTCAACTAACTTAAGTCAACCAATCCGACTGCTCCATTGCGGGTCCAATATTCTCTTTGTATTGGACAGCGAGGGCACCATCCGGAATGATCCCACACGTGATCAGTCTTGAAGATTGTCTGGTTGAAGATTGTCTCGACTCCGTCTCGATCCATAAACAAGCAGAAAAAAAAAAGAACTTGGCCAACATCCAGCCATGTTGGCCTCACCCTTGGTCAGTAACCCATGTATCTTGACCTCACGCCTGGTCAATAACCCATATACAGCTGTTTCGACAAAGGTTGTCCCATAAAATAAGCGTAAAAGTGTTCGCAACAATTGGTATTATGAGTAGTAAGAGTTTGGCGTTGCTTTGTTGAGGTTCACAGTGTTTCAGCGGGAAGGAAGGGAAATCATGAATACACGTGCTTGTGTCGGTTTCTTTCTATCACGCCGAACACTTTGATCTTCAATCAATCAACGTAAAAGAACATTGTGGAAGCGGCGTCGCCGAATGGTTTTAGGGCGCTGGATTTGAAATCTGGAGGTCCCTGGTTCAAATCCTCCGCCCTACCGCTATTTGGATTTGTTCTCGGTAGCCCCGAGTTCAACTCCTCCAACGCGTTTTGTAAATAGCCACCTGGTCAGCCTCCCACCAGTTGGGATTCTTAATAGTTAACGTTCTATTTGAATTATTTGTTTATCTACTAACAGTGTACCCAATTAGCACAACAATGCTAAATATATTCGACACTTTGAATAACGTTATTTATTTATTTATTTATTTATTTATTTATTTATTTATTGCGTTCGACAGAACGAAGTTCTAATCGCGTAATGCAGAAAATTCGAGATCTGTGAATCTATCTATCTATCGGGGACACCAATTTGGCCCCCCCCCCCAAAAAAAAAAAATTCCTCAGGGGCGAATGACGTCATGTCCATGTTTGTCCATGGGCTTTCTTTCGAGTGTTGCGCAATATTGAGGACTTTCGAGTGTCGAGGAAGCTTATATTATTGTGGACTCTAGCGGATACTGAAGTTATTTATTTAAAGTTCGAGGTCAGTGTTAAGGTGCGGTAATACGGGCAACATTTTTCTTCAACTTGTCTCGCAACATTGTTGCATTGCAAGTTGAAACACTCTGTTGCGCGTACTACCACGTGTGTGACCAACTTGTCTCGCAGCAAAATACAGTGTTGCAAGTCTGCGAATTCTGCACGTTTCATTACTGCGTCAATCGTGTGCAAATAAAGATGGTGCCTTCTTTCATATAATTTAGCGTTTCGGCGGGCTTCCATTTCGACTTCTGGCCGTCATTTTCTTCTTAATTTCCCGTGCCATTCTCTCAGTATGAAGCTCAGTGTCATTTCAGAACAAAATAAAGCTTTGTTGTTGTTGTTGTAAAAGATAGCTAGGCGAAAAGTTGTATTTCTGCAAGTTCTTTCAAGCCTTTTGTCCTTTTTGCCGCTTGTTTTGAAGGGACAAACGATGTGCCCCAAAGACTACGATAGCCCTCGAGGACTTTGTGCGGGGCAAATTTATTACTTTCCGAGAGTTACTGGCCTACCTCGAATTTAGACTCGGCCATGTTTTTTTTTTTTTTTGCCGCGTTGCCGGGCTTCGCGGCAGCCAATCACAAGCGTCGAATTCAAATTTGTTGCGAGACCAGTTGTAGCTTCAGTGGTAATACGAGCAGCAAAACTAAAATTTGTTGCAGAAAGTAGAACTCGAGTCTACTTTTCGCAACATGTTGCCTCAACTTGCAACACTGTATTTTGTTGCGGGACAAGTTGGTCACAAACGTGGCAATACGCTCAACAGAGTGTTTCAACTTGCAATGCAACAATGTTGCGAGACAAGTTGAAGAAAAATGTTGCCCGTATTACCGCACCTTAACCGGACCTTTAATGGCATTTAAAACCTTGTAGACATGTCTTCACGAAATGTGTACGACTTTTCGAGGCAGCTTATTGAAGACTGTAGCGGATAAGTTGTTTATTCAAAGTTCGAAGTCAATGTTAATGGCATTTAAAAACCTTGCAGACATGTCTTGACGAAATGTATAAGACTTTTCGTACGAACAAAAAGCTATAGTTTGGCTGCGTGTTGTGTACCCTCTTCTCTTCGTCCGAAACCAATGCTGCTTTCTGCTGAATAAATCAAAGGAGGAAATGATTTTCACTTCGCTGGCCTAGATTTCTGTGCGCAAACTATGTAACGTAAACCCAACGAAAGTGTTTACTTAGGAAATGAGTTCAACTCCCAAAGGGTTGCTTTGGTACACAAACATGTCCTCCGTTTCATTGTTTCGGAAGTGAAAATGCCCTGTAGCTGTTACCCCAAAGCCAAGGCGATTCAAAGTCGTGTTTGTAAACAAAATAATTGTCCTAGTTTTGGCAATAAAAGCACGTCGTCTCGCATACCGACGGAACAAACATGATTGGTGTCGATTTACACGGTCAGTATAAAACATGGACTGCGGACTGCGGACTGCGGACTGCGGACTGCGGACTGCGGACTGCGGACTACGGGCTGGGTATAAAACACAGACTTATGTATAAAACACGGACTAAGCATTACGGACTGGGCATAAAACGCGCGCGGACTCAGGTATAAAATGGGGACTGCGGACTAAATGCGGCCTCCCGACTGCAGTCCATGTTTTTTACTGACCAGTCGTAACTAATATTACATAATACTTGTATAAACGAGAACAAACCCTCTCGTATGCACGTGCTTTCTGGTCAATTCATTTGTTTTTGCCCCTGCTGAAGGGAGACCAATTTTACTCCTGCCTAACAGCTCAGGCACAAAATGCTTTCCCTAGAATTTTTTTTTTTAACATACCAAGCCAACCAAAACTCGAACGCGATCTTAAATCTACGATTACTATTAGTTTATTAATATATAACCCATAAAACCTTTCGACAGTTTCGCATGCGCTTATATACATTGGTAGGACATCCTTTCTCCAAACAGTTGTTTACATCTGTGCACCGCAGCTTACTGAAAAGTGTGGAGCCTTGGTGTATGATTCTGCAGTTCAAAAGGTTCGAAAAGGTTAGGAATCTATTTCTGTAATAAGTCCATTGTTTCAGATATAATTTTTATGAATGGGACCGCCAATTTGGTGAATTATCCTTCGTGAGTCACAGCAGCGAGTAATCATATGGTGAGTTAGCAAATGGTGAATTTTCACAAATTTGGGGGCAAGATCCTGAAGTTTCAAGATCTCGCAGGCAAGATCTTGAAAACTCAACCTCTTTCCCGCAAAATGCTGAGAAATCAAGGTCTTGCTAGCAAGATCTCGACCGAAAATTCAAGATCTGGCAACTCACAGGGCCAAGAATTAACTTACTGCTAAAACTCACCATTGCTTTATGTAGGAAGTGAGTCATTTCCGTTTGCAACGTTTCTTGCGAAGCCGGGCGCTATCAAACTTAGCATCTAAGCCTCTGTTTCACCCCTTTGCAAAAGATCAATAGTAGCTGGATGAATGTAGCTGTCACGCTTGAAACGTTTCAGATGAATAGGAATTCTAGTTATTTCAAACTCCATATGCTATTTGGGCGATCATCTCTTCGTCTAGGGTCGAGAAACGAGGGTGCCATTTCGAGGGTAATATTTCGAGGCCGTTTATTTCTTTATTCCTGTGAAGTTCATTTCCAATGGGAATTACGTAACTGACACGCAGTTGCAATGTATTGATAATTAATGTTCGTTCGATGGATCGCAGGCTCAAGCTAGGTTTACTTATTATAACCAGGAGCTTGGCTAAATCTTTATATTAGCATTGTGGTGCGGCTTGACCTTATCTTGATAGGGAAGAATCGTTGAGCAAAAGCCAAGTGCAGGTTTTTTCCCGCCTGGCAGCGACCAGAAGGCTCGACAGAAATCAAGCTTAATCCTACAGACTTGTTGCCAGAAGAGGAAGAAGCTGATAGACAACACTTAGTAAAAGACAGCGGTCCTTAAAGATTTTTCATTGAAGTGGAATGAATGTTAGTCATTGTGTAAGCACTTCATTATATAGTCGAACTTCCGGTTGCGTGCGACCACCTCTCGTAAGC
Source organism: Orbicella faveolata (assembly GCF_042242905.1). NCBI lineage: Eukaryota > Metazoa > Cnidaria > Anthozoa > Scleractinia > Merulinidae > Orbicella > Orbicella faveolata. Next base: position 9,391,595 of record NW_028301541.1, read on the forward strand.
GACCACCTCTCCTCGGCGAAAAAAATGCTAAATTCCAGGTCAAATCACCAGGAGCCCATCACTAGGAGCGTGCAACTCTTATACTAAAGCCTGCGTCACGGCATTTTTTCGGTCTGATCTATTTTTAGGCTTCTCTTCCGGCGAAATAGGTCAGTTCCGGTCTACATGATCGCTCATCAGTAAAGAAAAAAAATGGCCGCTTTTCTTTTTTATCTTCCGGTGAAATGATTACGGCAGTTAAGAATTAAGTCCGTGCTTATGATTGGTCATTGAGGTTCCTGCGGGGGTTTTCGATTGGATCGCGTGCTCAAGTCCGGTTATTACTCTGGGGGAGAAGGAGGGAGTACGTGCAAAGGCAAAATTTCGGCGTAAATTATATAACCCCTGGAATGGAGGTCATGAACTGGCTGAAAGGAAAGCGTTAACAGAGGGTCTAAGACCAATTTAGTTCCCCGATCAGGTGAGAAACAATTATTTGCCTTGAAAAATATATTTAAAGAAGGTATTTGAATGTGGTATTCGATTGTCCATCCAAACACGTATCTATGGCTTTTACGATTTGAAATGCCGAATGTAGGAAGATTTTTCCCTGTAAAATAACAGTTACTTGTGAAATGTTCGTGGCTAGTCTGACGCGACGTTTCGTCTCGGCCAAGAGACTCTTCAGAGACCTTTAGAATTCAAAGGCAAACTCGTTGAGCATCACGCCCAAAGTCCCGTTCGCAAATTCTCGATGTTGACAGTCTGGCCCTCTATCGCAGAAGGATTCCCAACCGTACGTTCACGAGTTAAATTTATACAAAAGCAAACAATTGTCAAATACTTGTGAAATGTTCGTGGCTAGTCTGACGCGGCGTTTCGTCTCGGCCAAGAGACTCTTCAGAGACCTTTAGAATTCAAAGGCAAACTCGTTGAGCATCACGCCCAAAGTCCCGTTCTCGGGAATCCTTCTGCGATAGAGGGCCAGACTGTCAACATCAAGAATTTGCGAACGGGACTTTGGGCGTGATGCTCAACGAGTTTGCCTTTGAATTCTAAAGGTCTCTGAAGAGTCTCTTGGCCGAGACGAAACGCCGCGTCAGACTAGCCACGAACATTTCACAAGTATTTGACAATTGTTTGCTTTTGTATAAAATAACAGTTAAACCGAGAAAGAACTGAACTTCTTTCAATCCACAGTTTGTCCTTTGGCGGTGGTAAGTTTAAGGTTCAAGCGAATCCGTTGTTATCTTTGGCGTTCTACACGTTCGAAAACCAAAGGGGTTATTCTAAAACAGAGAAAATCTGACAAAAAGTTTAGGTTTTCGTCGTTTTTTACCAAACTCGCACTTAAAATGCTTGTGTGCTGCAAAATTAATCCGAGCTAATTTGAGCAAATCTTGCCACGATGAACATATATTTGCAATATCTGATAAATTTGTTGAAATATTGCCCCTATTGCACTTGCATTTGGGAGATATTGACGAAAACGATAAAAAATACCTTATTTTTTGCCAGAAATTAAGCGTTTTGGTAAGAAATGGGTTACAAGTCAATTACGTTGAGCATAAATGAAATTAGTTAAGGGACCGTTCATTTTTTATCAGGTAGGGGGGGCTGGTGGGATTTGGGGGGGGGGCCAGGCGAAAAAAAATGGCTTTTGAGGGGGGGCCATCCCAAAAAAATAAGGGGAAAAGGGGGGGTCACGTGAAATATTTTAGTAAAACTTTAAAATGGCATAATGTTTGAATATCAGAAAAATTGCTATAGAATAAACATAGAAGGCAGGATACAAATTTATTACAAACTTTCCTTCTGCTTTAAAAAAACGTTTGGCGACAAAAAGCATTTGTAGCTACTGAAAAGAAGTATTTAACACTGTTATTTTCGAATGCAACTTTCACTGGCACTCATCTTCATCTTCGCTGTCGTCGAGTTCTTCGTCGCCGCTTGTGCTGCTATGGTAGTCTCTTTCACCGATGCTGCAAGAAGCAGCAATGCTTTCCGTCAGAGTGTACTCTTCAGGGTACATGAAGGTGTAAACATAATCTCTGACTTCCTGCTCAAGGTTGGTGGTGATTCTGCTTCTTGCAGCATTGGTGAAATAATTCCCTTCCTAGAGCAGTGCGATGTATGGCCCATCTCTTCTAAATAACGACGTGGCAACATCCTCAACTTTAATACACTCTTCCGGGACGGCTGTTCTAGGAGGGTACACAAGGCATTGTGGAAGATCATTTCCTAGCGGGTTTCCAACACAGATTCCATAAACTCGTTGGACGTTGTTTTCAGTCCGCTTCCTCTTTCTTTCATTTGACTTTCTGCAGTTTTCTTTTTTCCTTCTCCTTTTGTTGATGTGCTGTTTGAGTATGCCCTTGAATATGCTGTTATAATTGCTCTTATTTTCTAGTGCTTCCATGTCCTGCGTGACCTTCGTCAACTTAGCTTCTATACATTTGATCTGTTTTACATTAAAACTGTGGGCATTCATCAATTCAGATGAGGGAGATGCCAATGAGAGGCCAAATGCCACACGCTCAGGGCGAGCCATAACTAGGAGATCCGAAATTGACTTCTCTTTCTTTTGATTTGTTTTTCAAACAACAGCTCTCTGTAGTATAGGGATTGTAAATATTGTCTTCACAGTGAGCACAAAACGTGAAGTAGGGGGATAATAGAGAAATATTAAAAAAGTTGAAATCTAAATACCGTTTGTTCAATTTTTTTGGGGGGGGAGGGGTCATCCCAAAAAATGACCGCTATAAGGGGGGGCCACGTGAAAAAATTGGTAAGCTGAGGGGGGGTCATGCGATTTTTAAATGGTGCTTCCCAAATCCCACCAGCCCCCCCTCCCTCATAAAAAATGAACGGTCCCTAAGGTATCAGTATAACCCATTTGACCATCCGCGCGCGGTCCGCTCTAGCGTTCGTGGCTTTAACAAAAACCCATATAAACCGCATATTTTCTGGAAGCTTAATAACTACAGATTATGACCTGACCTGTTTAAAACGGTAAAAATTTACCGTGTTTCGAAAATGTGAATATATTTACAAAGCTTCACGAACCCATAAATCAAGGTATACGTCCGCTAAATTTAGGTCGGAGAAAACGATTAACATGGCATCCGTTTCTTCACACATTGACCTCAAAAACCGTGTCTCAGATTTTTGGCACATGCGTTTGTTATTATTTTACAAGAGGATAAAGTTAGAAAAAGAAAAAAATAGGACTGCCCGCGAAAAAAAGGCATAACTTTTTAATGAAAAGAGTAATCAGAATTCGCAGACACGGTTTTGTCGGCGTTCGTTCTGACAACATTCTCTCCGAATTTCAGCCAATTTGGTCCAGGGGCTGCCGACCTGGAACTCGAAATGCACGTGCAACTCGCCTATTTTTTACTTTCGAGAAACAGAGAAAAAATAAAATTCGGCGGCATCCAAGTGTTATGAGATTATCACACCAAGGGAGACACCGCAGAGGAATCAACTTTCTGTATAACAATAGGACTGTGACAGTTAACATGGAACAGGTACAAATTTCCGCGACGGCGCGCGGTAAATTATTCACCAGTGAATAAACCGCTTTTTCATGTGTGAAGTCAGAATTCCAAAGTTAGTAAACGTGAAATTATCTTTTGATTTACTATATTAGCGTTCGAAATTTTACGTATCGGTTGACTAATCTTCAAAGTTATGACCATGTCACTGTTAACATGCCGAAGGCCCGTAGAAGGTTCCCGAGAAAATGCAAGCGCACAAAGGGAAACGCTGGAGAGGACGCCGTAAACGGGACTACATCGACTGATGTTGATGCAAAGGCAAAGATACTGGAAGAAATGACAATAGCTGGGTAAGAAAAAAAAAATGTTGCACTGCTGATTCTAATTTTGTACAATCGATCTGCCTTTCAATTTCGTCCACTTCTCTTCGTCAATCTCCTCTGCTTCGACAGTTTCTTGCAACAGTATTTTAGCGCGGCTTGCGCTCATTTCGGCTTGCTCGCTGGCTTCGTGATCGCGATCGTTGTCGCGTTCATCCAGAAATTTTTCTTGATTGTAAAACGAACCTTTGCCGTTTTCCGCTAATTTAGCGGCCCACTCTTTGTTGAAAGTGTTTTTCGCCTTCTTTGGCCTTCCTTTAGCCGATGAAAACGGGCAAGATCGCTTTGTCTTCTTCGAAGACATCCGGCACTGATTATGGCGTGCGAATCGCGTGTCAACTCAGCATGATCTTGATGTCATGTGACTTCTTGCCTCGATAATTAATTTATTTGACAGAACTTGTCAACTCTCAATTAAGTAATTAATATGCAAAACAATCTTTCTCGCGCAATAACTAGCGGCAGATATAAGATTTTTTCGTGGAGTTTTTTTTTTATCTAAAAGATTACTTTAAGATTTATCCAACCGCTTAAAAAAGTAAAATTATGCAAAATTGCAAATTTTCTCCTTACTGATACCTTAAACTTAAAAGCGTTCTCCGGCTAAAAGTGTAATATAAAAAACAAGCTTTCGAATTTCATCCTGGCGGCGACCCCTCTATATTTTCAAAAACGAAATTTTTGTTTGATATTGAAGATATTGTGTCATACGTGTTAATAACTTGCGAAAACAGCCTCCTTCGCTAAGAAGGACGGCTGTTTTCGCAGGCTAACGTGTTAATTAATTCATTGTAAAACTTAAGCAATATATAAAAGGTCTTATCACCGTTTTCAACGCCATCTTGACGGGTAGGCAAAGCGATCAGAAATTACAGTTTTTGTATGGGAATCCGGCAAAATGGCAAATAACTCTTTTTAAATTTGAATTTTACAGAATTCGTTAAATATAAATACTAGGTAGGAGATTGTATTCACTAAGTTTGAAGGATGTGACTTAATTGAAGATGCTTGGTTAACTTTTCTAATTTTCCATACATTTGTCTGTAAATTTGGCTGGGTTTACGCCGTTCGCGGGAAAAAAATATACGGACAAATGTATGAGATGAAAAGTAATTATTAACTGCTATTGCTTGCACTCTTCCAAAAAGCTATCTGTCATCAGTCTGTCAACGTGAGCTAACATTAACATTATCAGTTTTTTGATCTGGAACTAGTTTTCTGAATCACCAAAGGCACAGAGTTTTCTCAACTACCACACGAGAAACGTTGTCTAGCTAGGACCGATGGCTGCTCAATGTTGGTTGTTGAACAAACGCCTTGATTTATGTAAAATTCGCATTTCCAGTCAAAACCTTTCGGAAACCGCTCAAAATTCCTGCACGATTCTTGGCGAACAACATTTTGGCACATTCGGTGAAAGCTACGCCTGGTTAATTATTATATATAGCGCTATGTTTCTGTTCCTAAACTCGTATTTTTAACTCGAAATGTTAATTCAATGACGCGGAATCAATTATAAACTGTAAAAAGCAGTTATTTTAATTTAAATTCGGGTTTTGAGTGAAAATCGATTGAAACTAATCGAGTAAATCTCGAGGTGTTTCGGTCTAACTTCGTGATTGCTCCGAAAGCTTCCGAAAAGTCAGCTATTATCTTACTTACTTTTTAAAAGAGCTGGACAGGAAAAGTCTCTTCTATCTGCTTATTTTAAGTTCACTTCGAAAGGAAGTCATTTCTCTGCATGACTGACTCACATGAGGCGCCATGGCTGCTGGCAAAAACTGCATTCCAACACGCTCGAAAGTCGTTTCTCGAAATGGAAATATCTTTCAAAGCGCCGAACAGTAAGAATTTACTTCCCTTTTCCTTAGCTGAGGAATTGCATTCTGAAAATCCGAGTGAAAGTTTTTTTTTGCATATTTAGTTAACAAAACTAAATTGTACATTGTCCTGCGTCAGTTACTATCACACTTGCAAAACCGTGAACTCCTAAAATTTGTCTGGAATGTTTCCCCGATTATGGCTCCTGGCTCTAACCAATCACAAGCGAGATCGAGGCGGGTTAACCAACTTTAAGACGTTTACATGGCACAATGCGACCCCGGCTGACAGGGTAACCCTGGGCAACCGATCTAGGCGGGTTGCCCCACCTGTCATGTAAACATGATCAAATTGAAATGACAGAGGCGGGTTACCCCAACGAGGCGGGTTACTTTACCTTCCCGGAGTCCCCTTCCTCTGTGTAAACAGGCCTTTCAAAGACGCTGGAATTTGGAACAAACGTAAACTGAGCTTAATTAATTTAAATTAAACCGTGATTACATTTTTCCTGCTCAGCATAGTTACTCAACATGGACGAAGTGGAGATAAACGGTCTGCGAGTTCGCAGTGAAGTAGGTTTCAGTCCTCACGAGCTGGGAAAACTCCAAGAAATTAGCATTACCATTCGTCTGCGGTCATCCATCAAGAAAGCCGGCGAGACCGATCGTGTAGAAGACACCATCAACAACAAGACCATCTCAAAAGAAGTTCTCTTCCACGTCGAGAACAAGAAATACAACATCATTGAAGCAGTAGCAACCGATGTAGCGCGTATCTGCGTGGTGCGTCACGGCGCGTCGTCCGTAAAAGTCACCGTCGCAAAACCTAACGCGTTACGCTTTTGCGAGAGCTCGTCTGTGACCATTGAACGGCGCTGGGAAGACTTTGATTGGAATGAAGTTCACATATCGATGGGATCCAACATTGAACCTGGCAAGAATTTGCCACTGGCCATTAGTCTGTTACAAGAGAAAACAGAGCTGGTGAAGTTGTCACAAGCTTTTAGGACCACGCCCGTGGGGTTCAGAGCGCAGGTGGATTTTCTCAATATGTCCGTTGTCGTGAGGACTAAACTTGATCCAGCTGGGTAAGTATATATCCATCACGAAAGACCGCGTTTGACCACACTTTCTAACACCGAGAAGAGAGTTGAACACACGTCTCGTATACCTTCTCAATCGAAAAACATGACATTGCATAACACTGCATGAAAGTACTGCTCAATGACTTTCATGTGAATGGTCACACATAAGGGTTTTAACCACAGAGCTATAACTTAGAATCCCCTTGTACATCATAATAAACAGTACCACATGAAAGTACTGCTCAATAGCTTTCATTTGAATGGTCACACACTAGGGTTTCATCCGCAGACGTTAAAGTTAGAACCACCTTGTACAGCATAATAAACAGTACCACATGGAAGCACTGCTCAGTAGCTTTCATTTTAATGATCACACACAAGCGTTTTTTCATTCGAATGGTCACACACTACGGTTTCGTTTACAGACCTACGTCAGAACTGCCTTGTATAGCATAAGGTTACTATTGAGAGTTTCCCCTTGATGGCTTTGATGTGTTCAAAAACTAATGAACTTTGACCTTGTTTTTCATGATCAGATTAAAGCAAGTTTTAAGTCAAGTGGAACACAAACTTGGTCGAGTTCGAGACCAAGACAATAAGAACGCTCCCTGGACAATTGATCTGGACATTTCGTTTTGGGGTAACATGACGTGTGAATACAAACTGAGCGACGGCTGTGCTGTAAAATCGTGGTCGATTCCTGATCCAGACACGCACAAGCATGCTCACGTGATCATACCTCTAGCTGACGTCACACCGGAGTTCATTCATCCATCCGTGAAAAAGCCATTGAAAGTGATCGCAAGGGAAGTGAGTGGTAAAGACGACTTCCGCTCTTTCTTTCCTGTCAATCAACTGTATTTAGCCAATGTAGTTCACGCATTGACGAGTAAAGAAACTTCCGCCAAGAAGCCGTTCACTCACCTGGTACATTTAAATGGGTTTTCTGAAGACGCTGCATGTCCTGTTGCCCTGGTGACAGGCGCGGCGAAGCGACTTGGGGCGTGTATTGCCAAACGATTACATGAAATAGGATACAACATTCTGGTACACTGCAACAAATCAATAACTGAAGCCAGAGATCTAGTACAGCAGATGAACAGGTAAACTGAAATTTTAGCGCTTTTCATATGTTGGTTAAACACTCATAAAGTTTTGAAAATAATGTCGAGATGGTTTGCCATTGTTTGGGTGTCGCGTAATAGTAGATTGTAGGTCCGTGCGTGACAATTAGCTTGTGGTCTAACTGGCCGTCTTTCTACTTATAAAATCTCAATGAATCATGCGACTTCTTATATACACAAAAACCGATACAAGAATGAATAAATTAACGCAGTGAATGATGAACAAGGGAAGAGACATACCAAGCGGGTTATTCCTCTGTTAATTGTTGCAGTGTACGTTCAAATTCAGCCCGACAAATCCAAGGTGATTTCCGACAACACACTCAGAAAACCTCGGAGAAGGTTATTGAAGAGGCGTTAAAGGCCTGGGGGCGACTGGACCTGTTAGTAAACAACGCGTCTGAATTCCATCCGACCGAAGTTGGAAAAATAACCCACGAGGAGTGGAATGGACTCATGGAAACAAACTTATGCGCTCCATTCTTCTTATCACAGGTGAATGCGGCGAATTTTTGTTTTTTTTTTTTTTTTAATTTTGCTCTGCAGATGTAAGAAACATCATGTTTCAATTTTAGCTACGCAAAGTTGCTCTCTTTTCTCTGGTCTGGTCATTTATTTGTCTGGTCATTCATTTTTATTTGTCATTTCATTTATTTGTAGTCTAATTATATTATATAGCGTATTTAATTCTTAGGATTTTAACTTTCAGGATTTAGGATTTTAAGTTTTTAAAGGATTAGGATTTTAATTTTAGGATTTAAAACTTAGGATTTTAATTTTAAAGTATTGTAAAGCGCCAGGGACAATTAGTGGAAAATGGCGCTATATAAATGTATATTTATTTATTTATTTATTTATTATTCGCCATCTTTGAATGTCGCTACCGCGGAGGTGCCTGACTTCAAAGGACAGCATTAATAACTACTTATTAATCGAGAGTTAGATTTTTACGGGAAAATCTCAAACCGAGCCCTTGCCGTATTGACCGAGCGAGACCGATATAGCAAAGACCGAACGTTCGAGGTCTAATTTCATTTTCCACAAGTTGAAAACATTTTCCGCGTGTTTCTATCGATTATGCAATTACAAGGGAAAGCTTAGGAAACGAGACACGTTGTGCTGTAGGAACACGAGCCGTAGATCAATTTTTCCACAGCATTGGTTTAGTCCTCTAATCTTTCTCATGGGTTTCTTTAACTGGACAGAAAATGGAGGAAATCTATTCTCTTTCTTTTTGAAATCAATACCTCTTCTAGTTCGAGAATTGTTCAGTCAGCAAAATTTAAGCGACAGCTCATCTTTTGACCTACGCTACATCCTTCTCGGGCCGCCATTTTAATGTCACGCAACGCAAAAGCTTGGAAATTCAAACGAGCTGCACAAAGTATATTACAAAACGAAGAACTCTGTCGAGCTAAAACGTTGTAAAACATCAACTTCTGGGAGGGTGTTAAATCTGATGAAACTAAAACCTCAGATGGATAGGTAATTTTGAATTTTCAAATATGACAACGTCAAATGAAAACCAGCATGTATAGTACGGATTTTAGCGGACGCTTAAATATGTCAGAGTGTTTTCTTATCGTACTGGTGGCCTAAATCATTTATTTACCTTTCATTCTTTTAGGCTGCCTTTCCTAGCCTGAAAGCTTCAGGTGGATGTATCATTAATCTGCTGGATATTCACGCTGACAGACCGCTGGAACATCACTCAGTATATTGCATCTCAAAGGCGGGTTTGCGCATGTGCACCATGGTGCTCGCTAAAGAGTTCGCCCCCTTTGTCAGAGTCAACGGCGTGAGCCCTGGGGCTGTTTTGTGGCCTGAGAAGACGCACGGGGTAACCTTGGAAACCAAAAAGGCAGAAATTATCAAAAAGATTCCCTTGAATCGCAGGGGTGAGCCTAGCGACATTGCTGATATAGTGGAATTTCTTGCTCGCTCGGCTAGTTATGTCACGGGGCAGGTAATATGTGTTGACGGTGACAGATCCTTGAATCAATGATATAAAATGAACAGCAAATTTTGCTAAGAGTATGAAAACACAGCCAAACATTTTGTAGTCACGTTTATGGACCTTTCCATAGCTTTCCGCCTGCAGGTCTATCCTGCTCTCACAGCACTCCTCGTTCTCTTAAAGGAGCTTAGTCACGGAATTTTGAGTTACTCTGGCTACGTACAAAATTGCCTTTAAAAGCTTTTCAAGATGTGCAAACCGTGACGTACCTCCTTCATTATTCCATTCGTGTTTCTACAAGTCGATGGGAACACGGTTAGTGTTTGTATATTTCTTAATCCGAGAAATAATAAGCTTTTGTATGCTTTGAGAGCTTTGTTCGGGCACAGATTTACCACTAAGAAAATCTAAAATCACTACGGGGTACCTATGTTTATTAAACATATCGAAACATACGTCGTTTGACATCTGAATGTTAGATTAGCTGGTCATAGGGCGAGCGGTATCTTTGACCAACCTCGAGCTATTTGGATATGTAGGACGTGTAACAAAACAATGTATCGAGTTTTTGACATATCTAATCTTTTCAATTGAAAGTAAAACGAGGAGGAAAAAGGAGAAATAAAATTGTAAAGATCTCTGCTAGTCAAATTCAGTCTAACCGTCTCCACGTCGAGTATTTTCTTTGTTTCAACTTATATTTTAATGTTACGTTTTCAAGGAAATTGTTGGTCTTGTACATTTGTAGTCTCAAAAACCACTGGCATTCTTCTATCATGTAGTGAACTACAAGATCGATCCAAAGACAATTTCGATTGTCAAAAAATGACTAGCACAAAGTCGTTTAAGATCGTTATTTTTGAGGAATAAAGATAAATTTTGACGCCTTCTGTCCACTTTTATTATGATGTAATAAACACAGATCGACATGTCACGCATATGATTTTAAAATTATTCATGGTCAGTGATAAGTGATTTTTTGCGAGTTTTAGTCACAAAATTTACACAGGGGTGTATAGCAGTAAGTAAAACTAGCATCCCCCCCCCCCTTGAATGGCATGTTATATTCCGAATCCATTGCAAACAATGATATATATGGGTAATCATATATTATCGGTTTAATTGAATATCGAGGAGTCTGAACCAATGACAATGATTGGTATTTCATGAGTCTCAATGGCCACATAAGTCTCAAAGGGCGACACTTCGAAACCGAGTCACCCACCTTTGAAGAGCAGTCATTCTCGTTTTTGGCCTTTTTGGTTTCTTTGGTTTCGCCTTATGCTTTAAATAAAAGAAGTTAAAATTTGTCACAATAATTGTCGATGGAATTGCTAGAACACAACAAACTCCAAACACTGCACAAAGCGCGCTGAAAACTTTTCCCGCCACTGTAACGGGCGCCAGGTCGCCGTACCCCACAGTTGTCATGGTAACGATAGTGAACCAGAACGTTGCCGGGATGCTGTTGAAATCCGTGGAGTCCTCAGAACTTTCGCAGTAATATATCACCGACGAAAATAACACCAGGCTGATGCCTACACACACCAGCAGTAACATCAGCTCTTGCAAGCTTGTCTGAATTGTCTTCATGAGTACTTGCAGCCCAAGAGAGTAACGAGTCAGCTTGAAGACTGAAAAGAACATTAGAAACATAAGAATGCGTTGGAAAGGAATTGTCGCCGTTCCTGGTACCACCACTTGGATTATGATTGTCATTACATAAGGGAAAAACGACAACATGTCAAAAATACCCTGTGCTGACAATAAGTACAATGATTTTTTCGTTGCGCTCAACGTGCGCAGAGCGTATTCGAGCGTGAACCAAGATATGCAGAATTTTTCGCTAAATGACCAGAAAAAGCCCACTGAAGCGTTTTTTTCGTATCGTTCGCAGCACTGGTCCAAAACGAAAACCTCTCTTAGGGAAGGTAACGTCTTACCGCAAAGCAAAATGATGAAAAAGATTGTTACAAAAATCATCCAGACATCTATAGCTCTACGCAAAGGAGATGCTTTCCTTGTTTGGCTTGTATCGAAAAGCATTCTGATTTTCGATGAACAAGTTTCACAATATGAAATATTCGCTGAGACAGCCTCAAGACCGCGGCCAAGTTTCTTCTCTGTTTGATCGTCAGCTCCAATCTTCGTCTCCGCGTCCTCTCCCAGTTCAAAAAATTTGACTTCTTCCAAGAATGTCCCCTCGGGTATACCATCCGGTTTCACAAGAACGCCACCGGCGGGCCCCCCTGACTGGTAATAGAACAAGATACTGTCAAAGACATGTTTGTTTCTGTCAAAGTAGAATTCGTTATGGATGGGATCATAGTAAGGTGCTTTCTTTATCGACGATCCAAGCAATGAGTCTGGCAGTCTTGCCAGCGTGCTCTCGAGAGTTTCGAACCTCGTTCCAGAGATATTGATTGTAATTCGCTTATCACAACCAGTGTCAGCTCTACTAGGACTAAGGACAATTTCCTTTACAGCTCCGTCCCTCACGCGCTTGGACCAGATATCTTTGTAGTTGTTGTTAAGACCTGGTGCGCCCAGGCTTTTTTCCTTCTGTGGTTTGCGGTTTGTAAGCGGGGACGAAAGAGGGCTGTCGTCAGAGGAACCTGACCTTCTACGACCGCTACAGTCCTCACTTATGTCATCGCCACACGTAGGGACACTTTGATAGCGGTTAGGGTTAACCCGCACTTTCCAAACAGGACTAGAAGCCATGCCCGTTTCTAAATGCTGATAATCCTGTACTTATGTCCAAAGTTGTTTCGAATACGCACTGAAAGTCGAGTCCAAGGAAGCAATTCTGTTCCGAACAACTCGTGTTTTCCTCTCCGCAAAGCAAGTCTTAGCTCGGTAACGTGACGCAACCAACTTGCAACTCACAAACGTTTCCAAACTTATCTCACTGGCGCTTCTTTACACTGTCTGTGTTCCGCTGCGCTTAAACTAAAGTTGGTCCTTCACTGGAGCCTTCATGGAGTCTTGGTCTGGTGCGAGCAAGTTTTTCTTCGACAGATTCTTCCCACAACCAACAATAACAAACAAGCGTGAAATTACAGCTATAAAAAGAGCATTTGATCCCCATGCGGTTATTATCTTTTGTTCTTCTTATGTAAATCGTAACTGTGTCAATAACGCTGAATAACGTTTACTTCAAGTCCTTGATGTTTTTCGCTGCTCTGCAAATGGGCAGTTCTTCAGCAAAGAATTTGTTGGTCCGAAGGAGCCACGAAGAACAGAATTATTTTAACCGTTTATCAAATGCTGATTGAAAATGCCTAGCATGAAATAAGAAACAGATTTTGCGTTGTTTTTCTTGCTTTAACAGAGTCATAGGGTGACCTCAGCCAGACCTCGACAGACCCTGCTGTTTATATGATATCAGCTTATTCACGCGCGTCTGTCACGCGATTAAAACCAAACATTAACGAGTGGTTAGCAATTTTAAAAAGAAGTGTTCATGATAATTATTGATTCACATTTCGGTCTTGTGTTCCACGAAAGTCTTTCAAAAGGAGTGGTTAGTCACCAAGCATCGGCAGTTAATTTGTTTCTTCTTCGCTGGAATGTTTGGCAGGGCTCTAATCGGAACACTTATTCCAGAAAATTCTCATAAAATCTCGGATATTTAGCCACAGGCTAGGGCACTTGGGATAAGATAAATTCTGAGCCTTTTCAGTTTACTGACTTCTATAACAAACCTCAGACAACAACACTCTTTTTTTAAATAAGAATATTGTTTTTCCGGCCCAGGTTGATTATTCTTATTTTTCTGCCGATTTTAGGCTGACAATATTCTTGTGAATAGCCTTAGATTATAGGAATACAAAGTGGATGATGTAGACGCAACTTCATGTTATCTGTCCTTTCATGCACGACTTTGATAGCGTTAAAGTAATTTTGGAACTAGACTGCAGACAATAAAACGTGATATGACACGCATAAACGTCTTGCAGAAACGTTGTTAGCATCGAACTTACAGCCAGTCACGGTTGTTTTTTGGCCAGTTATGCCGTTTAGAGAAAGGAAAAATGTTTATATGGTTAAGTTAAAAAACATTTAAGCATACTTTGTATTGCGTTTACAAATTTACAACGCACAAAATTATATTCTTTCCCAAATCTGAACCTCGAGGTTTTTCTTAAAATATTCTTAAAATTTCGCAAATTTCAGCCTCGATATTTTTTCAGCCACTGATAAAACTCACCGGTATATCAGAAACGACAGCTATACAATCAACTTTTATCGTCTCAACTTTCACGAGAGTCCTACTCATTAAGATTGTTCAGCTGTACGTTTCAAACTCATTGTGTTCTTTCCATCTTCTGCCAGACTAATGCAGCGACTACACGTACGTAGAAAATCGCTTCCAAATTAAATGTAGGGGTGAAACCCCCCCTTCGGGGTGGTAGGGTACTCCAATATATGGGCTATATGGGTATGTGCCGCAGGATCGAGTATGGTTTTTGAGTCTCCCATCCTTAAATAGAGTATCATTTGTGCTCTTGTTGTCATTGTGATCATGGTGCGATCCTTAGATAGGGTATCTAAATTGTATCAGGTAAAGTTGCGGTACGTTAATGTCCGGCTAAACGGAAAATAAATTCTACGCTTGTTGGATAACGGCACTCGTCTAACCGTTGCCGAAGAGGAATGACCGGCTGCCAGTAGCCTAGAGATTTCAAAGAACTATTCCTATTCGCTTCTTGTACATAAGACTTAGCGAGAGATGTAGGAAAAACTTCAACGGTGCAGTAATCAAAGAAAAGAAAATTCAGCCTCTACTACGCAGCATTTCTTTCTTGGCCAGCTTAAAGTACACCACCCCTCACCATACCGAACCACCCCGCACCGCACGACACTACGCCACCCTACACCACATCGTGCTTCACTTCGCTATATTCCACCACACCACCCTTGCTCAAAGTACTCCACTCCACTTGACACCACTCTTCTGAGGGTCTGGATGGGAATATGCTGACAACTGACAAATGGCAAAAAATGACTGACAACTGAAAACTGCTCGAAAATTTAACTGACAAATGGCATTTCCAGTCAAGTTACAAGCAAAAAGGCTTTAGCCTTTATTTTATTACTCGTTTGAAATTCGTCGAAAGTATAAACCTTTTTCGGTTGATATATTATTACTTCGACCTTTTTAGTTTAATATTCATGCTGTTTACATTGTGTTTAGACCGAAACCATCACACTGAGTTTTCTAACAAGTCTGTGAATATTTGATCATTTACAATTTGACACTCACACTATCTGTTACATGCGATCTTGAATTCAAGGCCATGCGCTTCAGGCCACAGCTAGGAGAATTTAATTTAGCTTATAATTTAGAGTGAAATGGCTTTGTAGGGAAAGTACCTGTGTATCTCTGAAGTGATAACGACGCTCGCGTACTGAGCTTGGGCTGCATGTGGCTTCGGGGGAACTAGCTGTGGAAAAACTAAAACTTTTGGGGTGCTTGTCGTACTTTTTAGATGGTTAAAAATGCGGTTTTGTTGTCTCTTAGCTAGGGTATTCAGCCTCAAAATATCCACAAAAAGAGCTTTCGCGGTACCTTTTAGAGTATTTAGCCGAAAAATATCACAGGAGATAATGCGTTGTTTTAGAATTGGTACCGCTTAGGGACGAAAAAATTTCAAGCCACCCCCACAAAAATGGATCTTGGGACTTCTTAGGGGTTAATTTTCTTTTCAAAATTTCCGACGGTCGTAATCGGTACCAATCATGCTTGCAGCGGAAGCAGACAGCTCAGCGAACTAAACGCCGGGTAAACGTAACGGTCTGACTCGAATATTGTATTCTCCGTTGTATTCTGAAATTATAATTAAGCATGGGAGAGGTTTTAACCCTTTCAAGTCGCTGAGAAGAAACATATACTCTTACTTTTTCCGCGGAAAGTAAATGGCTACCGATTCGTCGTGACACATTGGTAGGTCGTGTCCAGATCCGGGAGGACAATACGAGCTCGTTTTCTCTGGATGTTGTAAGGTACATTGGTAGATATTATAACTGAGCACATTGAGATTTAAGTATTAATTTTCATTAGCAGCTGCTTACATTCAAGATATTGAGATGCTTGCTTTATATGGTGATGAACAGTAGAAAACAAAGCGGACTTTCAAGAAAATAAGGGTTTTGCATTTAATCATATACATATTTTCTATAAAAGAGGTCAACCAGGAGAGGTTTTATCCATTTAAGGCCTTCAGTTAATTATTAACAGCCACTTAACTGACTAGTTGCAAATCAAGGGGTGCAATATATGGCTGACCCTTTTAAGTCCTTTAATCCACAGCAACCTGGAAGTCTGTTTGATTTTTTTCACAACTGATTTGTTCGGCCAACTCTCACCTTAATGAACAAAGACTTTGACTGAATTAAATAGGAGGCAATACAAGTAAACTTCAGAAAACAAAGGAACACATTTGGAATGTGATACAAAATGCGCGTTTCTCTTATCTGTTGCACTTTCTTGGGCTCCAGGCTCCACAGCAAGACTTTCAGGGTTCCGGACACCGTACCTGAAAAAGATCAGATCTCCAGGCCGTGAAATGATGGGGCTTCGGGCTCCACAGCCTAAACGTCCAGGCACCAGGGCTCCAGGTACCCCTCTTAACCCCCGTTTTGGGACCCTGATGAATGATCTGTATATAGAGTTTGTACAACGTGTAAAGTCAGTTTTTGATCCATATATGGAACGTTCAGATTGAATCTTCGAATGGTACAGTATACGAACCAAAAACATTTTCTACCATCGTTATATCCTCGCTCTGATATGACTTAAAAATGTTTTATCATAAATGTGGTTAAGTTGGTCCCTTTGTCTAGTGCAGTTTTTGCATCGCAAATTTCGATCTCTGCGGTCGGTTAAACCACGAGGATTGTGACTCAGGTTTTTCTCGCAACGTATCAATTTGTCTGTAATAGACAGCCTCTCATTTGTAAGCAATGTCGGTCTGTTAAATTAAATAACAGGACCGGAATCACGTGCTAAGATTTATGTGATCAAAGTGATGTTGAGCCAGTTTCAGTGTTTGTTGCGCTTTATTCGACAGAAAAACTATTCAATAAAATGATCAAAAATGTGTTCAATAAAATAGGCAATAATGAAGTGATTATCTATCCAACGCAAGTATACAAGCCATTAGTTAAGTACTGAATTGCATGGCATTCAGGAATCAAATCTCGATATAATTCACTTATATTAATATTGTAGACTATTCTAGTTGCAACTACTAAACTACAAAATTACATGCAATTGCAAAATTACCGAAGAAACAATAATTCTACATTATATAAGAACCCCTAGTTAAGTAAGCACTGGCCTTAACGTGCCCTCTTCTATTAATTAACAGACTTTGTTTTCCTGGCTGCTTCAAATTTAGGTTGAATTGAAAGCCTCTGAATTGACATTTATACTGAAGATGGGTGATGTATTTCAAAACTGAGAGTCGTTTCTTCCTGACTACCTGTTAGTCGAGATGGAATCGTTTCATTATTTAATTAACCATTCATTTTACAATAAAAAGAAACCCTGAAAATTGTCCTCGATCAGCTGTCGTTCCATTACTACTGTGAGAACTGTCTCCAAACTTAAACTTAACCCCTGAACAAACAACAGAAAGTTGACCATTTTGACCAAAACAAGAGTTGGCAGAGCCAGAAATGCAAGCTTCCAGATGGTATCTGACACCCCCCCTTATGACAACTGGACTGTCGAAGAAAACATCGAAACCGTAGTAAGAAACTGGCATTGATTTTATACACTTTGAAGAAAATTTTCCTCTTGTGGTACAGACATCACAAAAGAACCAATTTTCGAACCGTTCTAAATGTAGAGCAACAGAATATTCACAATTTCTGCTTCCGCAGAGTGTTACTCCAAGTAAGGAGATGTCTTTGTCGACCACAAAATGAAGACAGTCTCGTTTACCAGGTGAATAAGGATAACCTGAGCCAGTGTGAACCACGGAACCAAATCTGCAACAACGCTGGAACGATTCCAAACCAGTTCGTTTAGCCTCTGGAAATACTACTTGAGTGTCTGGAACTGAATGCATTTAACTACGCTAGAAGTCTCGTCTGGTGTCAGTATCTTGCAGTCAAGAACTACCGAAACAAATTCATATTGGGTCATCACTGGAAAACGTATTCCTTTCACAATCCGTTCTCCGAGAATTCTTCTTTTTTCACTTCCATCTGTCGATAAGCCTGCTTCTTCGCGTCTCTTTGTCGCCCACAAATTCACTGCTTTGAACAACTCTATCTCTTGAATATTCAAAGTGTCGCGCGCGACTACTGTTTCAAGTAAGGACCTCTCAATTGTCGCAAATCCATCTGATTTCAGAGCCTCTTCTGTCTGTTCCTCGATTACTTTCCAGCATTGATCCACCAGTTTTTCCTCTTCATATTTCTGTGCTTGGGGCAAGATGTCGAAAACATTCGATGGATCTAAATTATCCTGTAGATATTCTGCACATTTATCAGCCAGTGAAGGCACCATGTATTTCTTCGCCAAGTACAGCACTCCCATCAAATTACTTCCGCTCAAGTTCACTTCATCGCTGTACATGTAACGAAACAACTCCAACAGACTCTCGTGTTCACAGTCAGGCAGTTCAATAGAGTCTGTAGTCTCCGCCAGCTCACCGTAAAACATGGCTTCAAATACAGGACTGCTAATCGACAGCACAAACTTGTGAGCAGGAATCACTTGTTTACTTTCACTTTCGCCATTGACCCCTCGAGCAAGAAACTTCACATCGCTGAGGAGTTCGTTGTTGAACATAAACTTGTTTCTTTCTCTGATCGTCGGTCTTACTGTTTGCCAGTTTTTCTCAACGAGGATAGACATGGCTCTCTGGCTAAGAATGGTGTGATTTACGTACAGCTCTCTGTCTCGAAGTAGCCTGACTGTAGACGCGAAGAAAGCGTTGTTCCTAAAAGTCAATCAGTTCAGCGGTAGTTCAAGAAATTTGAATCTCATTTACTAACCTGTCACGTGTCACGATTATACCTCAGGGCAAAAGAGTATGAGGTATACGGACAAAATAGACGGCAAACCAGTTTACTTCTCAACTGACCGAGCGTCTGAAACAATCTACCCAACTTGCGTAACTGGTGGTAATTACTTATTTCAATGAAAAGGCGTAGCATGAAGTAAGAAACAGATTTTGAGTTGTTTTTCTTGCTTTAACAGAGTCATAAGGTGACTCGACAGACCGTGTTGTTTATATGATATCAGCTTATTCAGGCGAGTTCGACACGCGATTAAAACCAGATATTAACCAGTGGTCAGCAATTTTAAAAATAAGTGTTCATGATAATTATTGATTCTCGTTTTGGTCTTCTGTTCCAAGAAAGTCTCTCAAAAGGAGTGGTTGGTCACCAAGGATTGGAAAAATCATTAACCGCGCGGCCATGGGCCGAGCGCGGTTCATGTTCTACCCTTGGTTTATTTTTAAAAATTTTTTTTTTTGTTGGAGACCAGACGCAGATCTCCACTCGGCCAACTTCGAATTACGCAATCTGTAATGTTTACTCCCCAAACCTTGTTTCTTCAGGGTCAACAAAAATCTCAGATTACAAAATCACGCTGAACCTACACGTTGGAAAAAAATCTCTTCAAAACCCTGACATCGAAGCGATATATCACTTTAGCGTTAATAGCTACCACACATCGGCAGAAGGTAAATCTATTCCTTAACAATCCAGCTTTATCGTGCTAAAATTTCAGCGAAATCGAACAAAACCAGAATTAATTAGAATTTTTTTGTGACCTCACTCCCTAGACTTGACCTAACAAAGGGAGCAACGGTCGCCCATAGCAACCGAAAAACACGAACATAACAAAGCCGACGTTTCAAAAAACTCCAGAATTATCGCCTGAGAGCTTAAACTTGAATGGGAACATCTTTTTCGAACTTTTTTCAACTTATTTAGACGAAAGAATGGCCTCGGCGGGCTACAAAAATGACCAAGAGAAAAAACAGAACAAGACAGCAGAACAAACCGATAATATTTCACTGCGTGGCTTTCGGCACGAAAACGAAAATACAGCTTACTCCTGGATAAATTCAGCCTTAGAAGCCACCAACTGGTCCCATATTACTTTCTGTATCCTTACAAGTGTCCTGACTTCCATCGCCGAAAGATTTTGCCCCAATTTTGAGCAAATAAACATTTCGCCGACAGCGACCACCATTACGGTGGCTTGCATACTAAATTAGCTAACTTGACAAAATTCTCCCGTGGAGGGAGGATGTGACGAAAAGAGCTGAAAAATGGCCTGTAATTGGCTAATGATGAGATCTTCCCACTGTCCAAATTTGGTGAGAATCGAAAGTAACGCCAATTTTCTGTCACGTTTTCAATCTGTAGCCACTGGAGTGACCAAAATCGATACATCGGTCGGGATAGAGTTTCATTATTAAATTACATGACTTGTGTGACTACTTTGCTAGCCCTTTACTCATGGAAAACACCAATCAAATTTAATCATGTCTTTAAAGAAAGAAAGCTGTTGTTGATAGTGTTGTTATTGTGTGGTTCATATCGTTCATGACCATACATATCCCGAAGAAAGTTCTAGATTAGGACCATTACGTCATTGGAGATTTGTCAACGGCTACCACTGATGGTGCAATAATACAGTTTGTGTTGATCAAGTGATGTGATATCTACAGTAAGAAAAGAATCATCAATGACTGCTTTGAAATGTGCACTACATTCCGACGGTAGTGCTAAGCAAACAGTTAAATTTTAAAAGCGCGGTTATAAGATCTAAAAGATCTTCTTGTTTGTTTCTTTTCTGCCGGATTTGACAGGCCTCTGACGGGAACACTTGTTCCAGAACATTCTGTTCTAAAAATATGATATTTAGCTGCAGGCCAGGGCACTTGGAATGAGATAAATTCTGAGCCTTTTCAGTTTATTGACTTCTATAACAAACCTCAGACAACAACACTCTTTTTCAAATAAGAATATTGTTTTTTCCGGCCCAGGTTAAATATTCTTATTTTTCTGCCGATTTTAGGCTGAAAATATTCTTGTGAATACCCTTAGATCAGTAGGAATACAACAAGGACTATGTAGACGCAACGTCAGATTATCTGTCCCCTCATGACTTTGATAGCGTTAAAGTAATTTTGGAGCCAGACCGCAGACAATAGAGCGTGATATGACACGCATTGGAGAAATGTTGTCAGCATCGAGCATACAGCTAGTCACGGTTGTTTTTTTGGCCAGTTATCCCGTTTAGAGAAAGGAAAAACGTTTTTATGGTTAAGTTAAAAAAAAAAACATATAAGCATGCGTTGTATTGCGTTCAACGCACAAAATTATATTCTTTCCCAAATCTGAGCCTCGGGGTTATTCTTAAAATTTTCTGAAAATTTCGCAAATTTCAGCCTCGATATTTTTTCTGCCACTGATAAAACACAAAAAAAATCAGAAACGACAGCTATACAATTAACTTTTATCGTCTCAACTTTCACGAGAGTCCTAATTATATCAAGATTGTTCAGCTGTACGTTTCAAAGTCATTGTGCTCTTTCCATCGTTTGCCAGACTAATGCAGCGACTACACGTGTGTACAAAATCGATTCCAAATGTAGGGGTGAAACCCCCTCTTGGGGGTGGGGGGTGGGGTAAGGTACTCCAATATATGGGCCATATGGGTATGTGCCGCGGGATAGGATATAGTTTTTGAGGTTCCCGATCCTTATATAGATTATCATTTGGGCTCCTGTTGGCATTGTGATCATGGTGCGATCCTTAGATAGGGTACCTAAATTGTATCAGCTAAAAATGCGGTGCGTTAATGCCGGGCTGAACGGAAAATAAATTCTACGCTTGTTGGATAACGGCACTCGTCTAACCGTTGCCGAAGAGGAATGACCGGCTGCCAGTAGTCTAGAGATTTCAAAGAACTATTCCTATTCGCTTCTTGTACATAAGACTTAGCGAGAGATGTAGGAAAAGCTTCAACGGTGCAGTAATCAAAGGAATGAAAATTCAGCCTCTACTACGCAGCATTTCTTTCTTGGCCACCCAAAAGTACACCACCCCTGCACTGCACTACATTTCGCCACCCTACACCACAGCACGCCCCAACTTCGCTATATTCCACCACACCACCCTTGCTAAAAACCGGACTCTACTCCACTCCACCCGACACCACTCCTCTGAGGGTCTGGGTGGGGTTAACTGACAAAAAATGGCGGAAAAAAAAATGAGAACTGAAAACTACTCGAAAATTTAACTGACAACTGACATTTGTAGTCAAGTTACAGACAAAAAGGTTTTAGCCTTTATTACTTGTTTGAAATTCGTCGAAAATAATTTTTTTCGGTTGAAATATTATTACTTCAACCTTTTTAGTTTAATATTCTTGCTGTTTATGTTTTGTTTAGGCCAAAACCATCACACTGAGTTTTCTATTAATTCTGTGATCGGTGAATATTTGATCATTTACAATTTGACACTCTGTTACATGCGATCCTGAATTCAACGCCATGCGTTTCAGGCCACAGGGAGAATTTAATTTAGCTTATAACTTACAGTGAAACGGCTTTGTAGCGAAACTACCGGGGTATCTCTGAAGTGATAACGACGCTCGCGTACTGAGCTTGGGCTGCATGTAGCTCGCGGATGAATCTAGCGGTGGTAACTAGTGGTAACAATCCCTGGGGGGTCTCCCATATAAAAAGAGCAGGGGTGCTCTTCGTACCTTTTAATTTAAGGTTTAAAAATGCGGTTTTTGGTGTCTCTTAGCTAGGATATTCAGCCTCAAAAAATCCACAAAAAGAGCTTTCGCGCTACCTTTTAGGGTATTTTGCCGAAAAAATATTACAGGAGGTAATGTGTTGTTTTAAAATTGGTATCTCTCAGGTGTGAAACGAATTCAAGCCATGCCCACAAAACAGTACCTTGGGACCTCTTAGGGTTTAATTTTCTTTTCAAAATTTCCGACGGTCCTTTTTATAGAGGAATTCCCCCTCCCCCCTCCCCGGGTAGCAATCATGCTTGCCAAACTTAAATGAAGACATCAAAATTCTTGAATAACATCAAACTTGCTAGTGGTTTTAAATAATTTCCTGGGTCAAACTTTCTTCTCTTGCTCGACAGCCAACTGAACGCCGGGTAGATGGTATTTGATATTTTTGTAATATTTAGTGTCTGACTCGAATATTGCATTCTCCCTGGTATTCTGTAATTATAATTAAGCATGGCAAAATTTTAAACCCTAGACTTTCAAGTATAAACATATGTGCTTACTTATTTCCCGGAGTAAATTGCTACCAATTCGTCGTGACACATTGGAAGGACAATACGAGCTCGTTTCCGCCTGGATTTGTAAGGTACGTTGGTAGATATTATAAATGAATACACTGAAATTAATTTCCATTTGCAGTTGCTTACAATGTATTAAGATGCTTGCTTTGTATGGTGATAAACAGTACAAAACAAAGACTTTCAAGAAAATTAGGGTTTTGCATTTAATCATATGCTTTTTTTCTATAAAAGGGGTCAACTAGGAGAGGTTTTATCCATTTAAGGCCTTCAGTTAATTATTAACAGCCACTTAACTGACTATTTGCAAATCAAGGGGTGCAATATGTGGCTGACCCTGTTAAGTCCTTTAATCCAATGCAACGTGGTAGTCTATTTAATGTTTTTTTGATAACTGATTTTTTTTCGGTCAACTCTCATCTTAATGAACAAAGACTTTAACTGAATTAAATAGGAGGCAAGCAAACTTCAGAAAAACAAGAAATGTGATACATGTGGAATGTGATACAAAATGCCTGTTTCTCTTATCTGTTGCACTTCTCTTTAATGATTTTTTTGATAACTGATTTCTCACTTTAATGAACAAAGATTTTAACTAAATTAAATGGGAGGCAAGTAAACTCCAGAAAACAGAGAAACACATTTGGAATGTGATACAAAATGCGTGTTTCTCTTACCTGTTACACTGTCTCCTCACTAGATTGCATTAATTTGGACTCCAGGCTCCACAGCAAGACTTTCATGGCTCCGGACACCGTACCTAAAAAAGATCAGATCTCCAGGCCGTGAAATGATGGGGCTCCGGACCCCACACGCAAAACGTTCAGGCACAAGGGCTCCAGGTACCCCTCCTACCCCCCGTTTTGGGACCCTGATGAATGATCTGTATATAGAGTTTGTACAACGTGCAAAGTCAGTTTTTGATTCATATACGGATCGTTTAGACTGAATCTACGAATCGCACAATATGCGAACCAAGGACGTTTTTTACGGTCGTGTCACGGGTGTCGTGACATCGTGTCACGCCTTAAGATCGCAATGCATTATGGAACTGTAAGTTTCACGAGCACGCCTTCACAAGATGGCGGCAATGTTGATGTTTTCTCGTGATTAAAGTTGTTTGCAATCCATCGAGTCTGAGCCAATTCTCAAGTCGAACCGCGAAAACAGGAACCTTCTGAGCCTGCTCCAACTTGCAATAGTATTGGATATTCAACATGGTCTACCGAGACGGATGAAAGCGGATTGTGATCAACGATCATCTGGAAAGTGAGAAACACGAGGAGATACAAGTGAGTCTTTGAAGCTGTGATTTGAGTCTTTTCGTAAATTAATTGCGATTATCCTGATGTCTGGAAAGCTTGCGAGGAAACGGAAGCTCCGAGCGAGTCACAGAGCGTCGACAAGAAACATGACTACGTCTGCCGAAGAAATTCTGGAAGCGTTTGATGAAGATAATCTACTGTCGCCCCTCAATACTACAAGATTGCGACAACAGAAACTCCTACTAGAAGAGAAACTGAACACGATACGAAATTTAGATCAAGAAATCCTG
The DNA here is from genome assembly GCF_042242905.1 of Orbicella faveolata. Taxonomy (NCBI): domain Eukaryota; kingdom Metazoa; phylum Cnidaria; class Anthozoa; order Scleractinia; family Merulinidae; genus Orbicella; species Orbicella faveolata. Next base: position 9,416,309 of record NW_028301541.1, read on the forward strand.
GCAGTCGTCGGCGACACTCTAATAGAAGAGGAAATTTGTGAAGCGGACGAATTCACCGCATTTACGCAGCTTGCTGCAATGAGAATCGACGCCGCCTTGACTACAAGCCTACAGACCCCTTCGACGAAACTTCGAATCGCCCATGGCCAGACCCTCCCAGGAACAAAACTGGAAGCCGAAACACATCTAACTCCTTCGACATCGCCTGGAATTGCTGTGACATCTTCAGAAACACATCTAACTCCCTCGACATCGCCTGGAATTGTTGTGACATCTTCGGAAACACATCTAACTCCTTCGACATCGCCTGGAATTGTTGTGACATCTTCAGAAACACATCTAACTCCCTCGACATCGCCTGGAATTGCTGTGACATCTTCGGAAACACATCTAACTCCCTCGACATCGCCTGGAATTCTTGTGACATCTTCGGAAACACATCTAACTCCCTCGACATCGCCTGGAATTGTTGTGACATCTTCGGAAACACGTCTTAATCCTTCGACATCACCTGGAATTGTCTTGAGAACCCCTGAAACACATCTATCTCTTTCAAAATCGCCTGGAGTTGTTTATGAGGCCTCGGAAGCACGTGTCACTCCTTCAACAGCACCAGAAATCGGCTTAATGCATTCACAGCAAGCACATGGATGCCCTCCAGTTGCACCAGGTATTTCTAATACTTATGGCATAGCAACACAGGTAAAATTACCTAAGCTTGATTTAAAGAAGCTTAATGGAGACATAGGTAACTGGCCCTCATTCTGGGACGCCTTTGAATCATCTGTGCATAACAACACAAGGCTTGCTGCCATTGACAAATTCAATTACCTGAATTGCCTCCTTGTGAAATCTGCTAGTGAAGCCATTTCTGGGTTGTCCATCACTGCCGCAAACTATGAAGAGGCCGTCACCATTTTGAAAAGAAGGTTTGGCAACAAGCAGTTGATAATTAATAGACACATGGAAACATTGCTGCACATAAGCTCAGTAAAATCAGGCCTTTCTGGTAACACCCAACCGCTACGACAGTTGTATGATCTGATTGAGTCTCAAGTCAGAAGTCTTAACTCACTTGGAGTATCATCTAATTCGTATGGAAGCCTACTGTCATATGTTGTCATGAGCAAGTCACCGCAAGATTTGCGCTTGATTGTCAGTCGAGAAGTGAAGGATGAGTGGGATCTTGATCGCATTCTTGAGGTTTTCAGAAGTGAGCTTGAAGCCAGAGAGAGAGCAAGTGCGAGCAATGTGCACATGACAGAACAACCGTCAAACAAATTCCCTAACAGCAAAGGTCGTAAGGAACTATCAACAGATGCCGCACTGTTTACTAAGGAGTCGAAGCCGACTTGTACGTATTGCCGAATGGATCATACATCTAACACCTGCAAGACGGTGACAAACATTGCAGCTAGAAGGGATGTGTTAAAAAGGGCAGGACGGTGTTTTATCTGTTTGAGAAGAAACCACATCAGTAAGGATTGCACATCAAAATGAGGTGTCTTAAATGCGGACAGCGACACCATGTCAGCATCTGCACTAGTGAAATTGGTGATGGAATTAGGCCTCACCATGGTATTCCAACAGTGAATGGATCACCTTCACCTCAGGGCCCCCCACGAGAGTCAAATGGTAGTACAGCCTTGTATGTAAACGCATCGACACCCATCCTTCTCCAAACCGCGAAAGCAGTAATATACAGACCTTGTCAACCTACAGAAAAGTTTCTAGCCCGACTTATTTTGGACAGTGGCAGGCAGAGGTCATATGTGACCACTAAGGTAAAGGATGTGCTAAAATTACCATCTGAGAGAAAACAGACCATTTCTGTGAAGACATTTGGCTCAACAGAAGAGAACACTCAGAGTGTGGATGTTGTTAACCTATGTATCAGTGCTGAAAATGGAGATGATGTGCAACTGTCAGCATTTGTTGTACCACTCATATGTGATCCTCTGCAAGGTCAGTCCATTGCTCAAGCTAGTCGCACTCATCCCCAACTGAGAGGACTCAAACTTGCTGACTACTGCACTGGTGATGATGATGTTATGGTTGATATCCTCATTGGATCAGATCAGTACTGGCACCTGGTCTCTGGCAGAGTGGTACGGGGGGAGAATGGTCCAACAGCAATGGAGACAAAGCTTGGATGGGTTCTTTCAGGACCACTACATGGAACAATGCAAGATGAACAACAGCGAACCAACCTTGTCACAACTCATGTACTCAAAACTGCTGCTAATCCTGTGAACATTACAAATGAGATTCTGGGATCTAGAGTCACTGGGCATCAGACCAAGATCTGTGTATGAAGAATTTGAAGAGAAGATAACGTTTGAGAACAATAGATATGAGGTACACTTGCCATGGAAGGTGCCACACCCACCTCTTCCTGATAACTATGAATTGAGCGTGAAGCGATTAAACAACCTACTCAAACGTCTGAACCAAGATTCTGAAGTGTTGAAAGAGTATGATTCAGTCATAAAGGAGCAGCTAAGGAAAGGCATTGTTGAAGTCGGAGAGAGACCCGGAGAGGGGGAAGTTGGGAAGACACACTACCTTCCGCACCATGCAGTCATAAGAAGAGACAAGACAACCACTAAGCTACGAGTTGTTTACGATGCCTCAGCCAGATCTGCTGGCCCAGCTGTCCTGACTGACTGACTGACTGTCTGTACACAGGGCCACTCCTTGCAGAGAACATTTTTGACATACTCTTAAGATTTCGAGCTAGCAGAGTAGCTCTAACTGGTGATGTGGAAAAGGCCTTCCTCACGGTGGGTATCACAAGGGAAGACAGAGATGTACTAAGATTTCTATGGGTGGATGACATTGAGAAGAGGTGCCCTGAGATTGTGGTGCTAAGATTCACTAGAGTTGTGTTTGGAGTATGTTCTAGCCCATTTCTACTCAATGCAACCATGAAGTATCACATTGAAAGGTACAAGGATGAGGATCCGGAGTTCGTGGACCAATTTCTTCGCTCTATCTATGTGGATGACTTGAGTTCTGGAGCCGTCAACAGTGATGCAGCATATGAACTTTACCTGAAGTCCAAACTTAGACTGGCAGAAGGAGGATTTAACCTGAGGAAATTTGTGTCAAATTCCAGTGAGCTAACAGAGAGAATTCAGCACAATGAAGCAAGCATCTCAATTCCTACTACATCCAAGAACACTGAACACACGCCTGAAGATCTCGCGAAGAAAGATGTGATTGAAGAAGACAATACTTATGCCAAGAGTGTGCTTGGAACTGCAGAGGAGACATCTGGTGTAGAACAGAAGGTGCTTGGTGTGCGGTGGAACTTTGACAATGATCAGTTTGTGTTTTATTTGAGAGAGATAGCAAGCCTTGCTAGGGAGATTGACCCTAACAAGAGAAATGTTGTCCGTGTTGCGGCAAAGTTCTATGATTCAATGGGATTCCTGTCACCCATCATTATTAAGATGTTCTTCCAAGAACTCTGTAAGGCGAAAATCGGCTGGGATGAGCCTTTAGAAGGAGAATTGAAAGGAGGGTGGCAGACTTTGGTTTCTGGATTGCAAGGCATAGGTTCATTTACACTGTCAAGATGTTACTTTCAAGGAGTCAAGGAGAAGATTATCAATTGTAGCCTTCATGGATTTGGAGATGCTTCCAGGAAGGCATACGCAGCAGTTATTTACCTGCAGATCACAACCACCATGGGAAGCTACGTCAAATTCTTAGCCTCAAAGTCCAGAGTTGCTCCAGTGAAAGAAGAGACAATTCCTAGATTAGAACTTCTTGCTGCTTTAATAGTAGCAAGACTGATAAGTCATGTTGGCAAAGCATTAGAGCCTGAGGTGAATATTAATGAGATGACCTGCTGGACCGATTCAAAGGTGGCGTTGGCTTGGATCAAGGGCGAAGAAAGGGAGTGGAAACCATTTGTCCAAAACCGAGTGAATGAGATCAGGACACTTGTACCAGTAAAACACTGGAGGCATTGTCATGGAAAGATCAATCCAGCCGACATCCCCTCCAGAGGAATGAGCCCACTAGGGCTGTCAGAGTGTGCCTTGCGGATTGAGGGACCCACGTGGCTAACAGAAGATGAAGAATCAGAAAATCATGAGCTTAACAATGACCAGCTCCCACAAGAGTGTCTAGAAGAAATGAAAGCTGGAGACAAGGAGAAATGGAATGTTGAGATCTCGTCTACACTACTAGTGACAGCTGAAGCCACTGGCATAGCCAAGATTAGGAAGTGTGAAGATTACAGTGAACTACAGCGACTCTTAAGAGTCACTGGACTTGTTCTCAAGTTTGTGAAAATCATGAAATCATAGTTGCAGAAGAATGTACAAGCGCAAGAAGAGCTGACAAGTCAAGATCTAGCAGCAGCAGAAACACTTTGGATCAAGGAAATACAGAGATCCTTGAGCAAGAATTCTAAATTGGAAATTTGGAGACATCAGTTTTGCCTATTCACAGATGAGCATGGAATCGTGAGATGTATGGGACGTTTGTCACAGACGCAATTACCCTCCTCAACAAAGTACCCAATTCTGTTAGACAAGAGTCATCATATCACATCCCTCTTTGTAAGAGAAAGCCACAAACGAGTAATGCATGGTGGTGTAAAGTCAACCCTAACTGAATTGAGATCAAGATTTTGGATCGTTCAGGGCAGACAGTTCGTGAGAAAGCTGTTACATCAGTGTGCTGTGTGCCGAAAACTTGAGGGAAGACCATACAAGGCGCCGCCGCCACCACCTCTTCCAGAGTTCAGAGTAATAGAGGAGCCACCGTTTACCTATATCGGAGTTGACTATGCGGGCCCACTCTATGTCAAGAGTCTTAACAGTCCTCAACAGAAGGTGTGGATCTGCCTCTACACATGTTGTGTTACCCGAGCTATCCATTTGGATCTCGTACCAGATCTGACAGCCCAAGCATTCCTGAGAAGTTTTAGAAGATTCACAGCGAGGCGAGGAAGACCTTCAGTGGTGGTGTCTGACAATGGCAAAACCTTCAAACCTGCTGCACGAGAAATCACAAGAATACTGAATGATCCTGGAGTGAAGCAACATTTTGCACGGGAACATATGAAGTGGACATTCAACCTTGAGAAAGCACCATGGTGGGGTGGAGTATTTGAGAGACTTGTGAGATCAGTAAAGAGATGTCTAAAGAAGACTATCAGCGGAGCCAAACTTACCTACGAAGAATTGCTGACTGTGGTAATCGAAGTCGAAATGATTCTTAACTGTAGACCGCTGTCAAGTGAGGATTTCGAAGAACCCCTCACACCCTCACATCTTCTGTGTGGAAGACGACTGATGAGCCTACCAGACAACAGTTCAGACACCGAGCAAAGTGACCCAGATGTTCAGCCTAAGGATCTGAACAAACGAATGCATCACTTGAACAATGTAATTAACCATTTTTGGAAGAGATGGAGGAGCGAGTATTTGCTGGAGTTACGGAACTCCCATCGTAATGCTACCCAGAGAACCACAGACCGAGTCGTGTCCATTGGAGATGTGGTTATCGTTCATGATGAAGATCAGCCAAGAGGAAAGTGGAGGATTGGAAAGGTTGAAAATCTTGTCACACGATCTGATGGCTGTGTCAGAGGAGCTGTTGTTCGAGTTAAAAGCAAGGGAGGAAGAACCTCTACGCTCAGACGTCCAGTGCAGCGCCTTTACCCCTTGGAGGTCCAGTGCAAAGATGATGAGCCGGAATCTGCAGTGAGTTCCAGAAGGACAGATCCTGTCCCCACCGCCGGTGGTTTTCGAGCTGAGCAACCTCTTGAGCCGACATGTGACCGCCCAAGAAGGGCAGCTGCTGTAGAAGCGGACCGGAGGAGAAAAACATGGCTGGAGAATCTAAATTAAGGAGTACTTAAGTGACATTGAACTGAGAACACTTTACTGTTGTTGTTTGCCTTTGTTAAAATGATGTAAAGGAATGTGTTGACCAGATTAGTCTAGCTAGGTTTTTATTTCTGGTCAACAGGGGGGAGTGTCACGGATGTCGTGACATCGTGTCACACTTTAAGATCGCAATGCATTATGGAACTGTAAGTTTCACGAGCACGCCTTCACAAGATGGCGGCAATGTTGATGTTTTCTCGTGATTAAAGTTGTTTGCAATCCATCGAGTCTGAGCCAATTCTTAAGTCGAACCGCGGAAACAGGAACCTTCTGAGCCTACTCCAACTTGCAGTAGCATTGGATATTCAACAGGTCGTTATATCCTCGCTCTAATATGACTTAAAAATATTTTTCTACAAATGCAGTTAAGTTGGTCCCGTTGTCTGGTGCAGTTTTCAATTTTTACGGTCGGTTATACCACGAGGATTGCGACTCGGGTTTTTCTCGCAACGTATCAGTTTGTTCTATATTAGACAACCTCTCATTTGTAAGCAAAACCGGAATCACGTGCTATTTATGTAATCAAAGTGACCTGGAGCCAGTTACAGTGTTTGTTACACTCTATTCGATAGGAAAACTATTCAATAAAATGATCAAAAATGTGTTCAATAAAATAGGCAAAAATGAAGCAATTATATATCGAAAGCAAGTTTACAAGCCATTAAAAAAGTACTACATTGGCATTCAGGAATCGAATGTGGATATAATTCAATTATGTTACTATTGCAGAATATTTTAGTTGCAGCTACTTAATTACAAATAACATGCAATTGCAAAACTAACGAAGAAACAATCAATTCTACATTTTATAAGAACCCCTATTAAAATAAGCACTGGCCTTAACGTCTTCTCTTGTATCAACAAAGACTTTGAATCACGATGTCGAAATGTTCAAAATATATCTGTTCAAAGTCCATAATAGTTTCCTAGCTGCTTCAAATTTACGTTGAATTGAAAGCCTCTGAATATACACAGTTACTGAACATGGGTGATGCATTTCAAAACTGAGTGCCGTTTCCTCCTGACTACCTGGCAGTCGGAGCTGGAATTGTTCAATTATTTATTAACCATTTATTTTACAACAAAAAGCAAACCAGGAAATTGTCCTCGTTCAGCTGTCGTTCCATTACTACTGCCACCACTGTTTCTAAAATCAAATTTAACCCCTGAACAAACAACAGAAGGTTGACCATTTTGACCAAAACAAGAGTTGGCAGAGCCAGAAATGGAAGCGTCCATATAGTAACTGACACCTTTCATTATGTCAACTGGACTGTCGAAGAAAACATCGAAACCGTAGTAAGAAACTCGCATTGATTTTTTACACTCTGAAGAAAATTTTCCTCTTGTGGTAGGGACATCAAACAACAACCCACTATTCAGACGCTGTACACAAAGAACAACAGAATATTCGCAATTTCTGCCTCCGCAGAGTGTTACTCCAAGTAAGGAGATGTCTTTGTCGACCTTAAAATAAAGACAGTCTCGTTTACCAGGTGAATAAGTATAACCTGGACCAGTGTGAACCACGGAACCAAATCGGCAACAACGCTCAAACAATTCCTTCAAACCAGTTCGTTTAACCTCTGGAAATACTACTTGAGTGTTTGGAACTGAATGCAAATATTTAACTACGCTAAAAGCCTCCTCTGATGTCAGTATCTTGCAGTCAAGAACAACAGCAACAAATTCATATTGGGTCATCACTGGAAAACGTATTCCTTTCACAATCTGTTCTCCGAGAATTCTTCTTTTTTCACTTCCATCTGTTGATACGCCTTGTTCTTCACATCTCTTTGTTGCCCACAAATTCACCCCTTTGAACAACTCTATCTCTTCAATATTTAAAGTGTCCCGCGCGACTACTGCTTCGAGTAAGGACCTCTCAATTGTCGCAAATCCATCTGATTTCAGAGCCTCCTCTGTCTGTTTATCGATTACTTTCCAGCATTGATCCACCAGTTTTTTTTCTTCATATTTCTGTGCTCGTGGCAAGATGTCGAAAACATTCGATGGATCTAAGTTATCCTGCAGATATTCCGCACATTTATCAGCCAGTGAAGGCACCATGTATTTCTTCGCCAAATACAGCACTCCCATCAAATTACTTCCGCTCAAGTTCACTTCATCGCTGTACATGTAACGAAACAACTCCAACAAACTCTCGTATTCACAGTCAGGCAGTTCAATAGAGTCTGTAGTCTCTGCCAGCCCACCGTAAAACATGGCTTCAAATACAGGACTGCTGATCGACAGCACAAACTTGTGAGCAGGAATCACTTGTTTACTTTCATTTTCGCTATTGGCCCCTCGAGCAACAAACTTCACATCGCTGAAGAGTTGATTGTTGAACATAAACTTGCTTCTTTCTCTGATAGTCGGTCTTACTGTTTGCCAGTTTTTCTCAACGAGGATAGACATGGCTCTCGGCTAAGAATGGTGTGATTTGTGTACAGCTCTCTGTGTAGACTAGCCTGACTGTAGACGTCAAGAAAGCGTTGTTTCTAAAAGTCAGTCAGTTCAGCGGTAGTGCAAAAAATTTGAATCTCATTTGCTAACCGGTCACGCGTCACGCTAATACCTTTAGGGCTAGAGAGAATATAAAAGACGGACGATTGGAAAAGTGATGGGGGGCGGGGGGTGGGGTGGGGATAATACAAAAATAAAATGCAAGGAAGGGTGACTGAAAAAAGACTTCCAAAGAAAAAGTGAAGAAAAAAAAAATTCCTGCAGAGTAAATTGCACTGTCGGGCTTTCAAAGTGTAAAAATTATGACTACAGCA
>NW_028301541.1:9430000-9502500 GCF_042242905.1 Orbicella faveolata
CCGGACACCGTACATAAAAAAGATCAGATCTCCAGGCCCTGAAATGATGGGGCTCCGGGCTCCATAGGCAAAACGTCCAGGCACCAGGGCTTCAGGGACTCTTCCTACACCCCGGTTTAGGACCCTGATGAATGATCTGTATATAGAGTTTGTACAACGTGCAAAGTCCGTTTTTGATCCATTTGCGGATCGTTCTGACTCAACATTCGAATCGTACAGTATACGAACCGAAAAAAAGTTTCTACGATGGTTATATCCTCGCTCTGATATGACGTAAAAATATTTTATCACAAATGTGGTTAAGTTGGTCCCTTTGTCTACTGCAGTTTTCAATCTTTACGCTCGGTTAAGCCACGAGGATTGTGACTCAGGTTTTCTCGCAACGTATCCGTTTGTTAATATTAGACAACCTCTCATTTGCAAATAAAGTCGGTCTGTTTGGCAAATTAAAAACAGGACCGGAATCACGTCTTATATATGTGATCAAAGTGACCTGCAGCCAGTTTCAGTGTTTGCTGCACTTTATTCGACAGGGAAAATATTCAATAAAATGATCAAAAATGTGTTCAGTAAAACAGGCAAAAATGAAGCAATTATATGTCAAAAGCAAGTATACAAGCCATTACTTAAGTACTGAATTGCATGGCATTCAGGAATCAAAGGTCGATATAATTCACTTATATATAATAATATTGTGGAATATTTTAGTTGCAACTACTAAATTAAAATTAATTACACGCAATTGCAAAATTAACGAAGAAACAGTCAATTCTACATTATTAAGAATCCTTAGAAAAATAAGCACTGGTTTAAACGTCCTCCCTTGTATCAACAAAGACTTTGCATCACGATATCGAAATGTTTAAAATATATAGATAGATCTGTTCAAATTTAAGTCCATTATACTTTCCTAGCTGCTTCAAATTTAAGTTGAATTGAAAGCCTCTGAATAAACAAATTTACTGAACATGGGTGATGCTTTTTAAAACTGAGTGCCGTTTCTACCTGACTATCTAGCAGTCGGAGCTGTAATCGTTCAATTATTTAATTAACCATTTATTTTACAATAAAAAGAAACCCTGGAAATTGTCCTCGTTCAACTTTCGTTCCATTACTACTGAAACCACTGTTTTCAAAATCAAATTTAACCCCTGAACAAACAACAGAATGTTGACCATTTTGACCAAAACAAGAGTTGGCAGAGCCAGAAATGGAAGCGGCCACATGGTATCTGACACCTTTCTTTATGACAACCAGACTGTCGAAGAAAACATCGAAACCGTAGTAAGAAACTGGAACTGATTTTATACACTTTGAAAAAAAATTTCCTCTTGTGGTACAGACATGTTTTACGCCCATTCTATCCCCACGTTCTAAATGTAGAGCAACAGAATATTCACAATTTCTGCTTCCGCAGAGTGTTACTCCAAGTAAGGAGATGTCTTTGTCGACCTGAAAATAAAGAGAGTCTGTTTTAAGAGCTGAATAAGCATAACCTGAGCCAGTGTGAACAACGGAACCAAATCTGCAACAACGCTGGAACGATTCCAAACCAGTTCGTTCAGCCTCTGGAAATACTACTTGGGTGTCTGGAACTGAATGCCAATATTTAACTACGCTAGAAGTCTCGTCCTGTGTCAGTATCTTGCAGTCAAGAACAACAGCAGCAAATTCATATTGGGTCATCACTGGAAAACGTATTCCTCTCACAATCGGTTCTCCGAGAACTCTTCTTTTTACACCTCCATCTGTCGATAAGCCTTGTTCTTCGCATCTCTTTGTCGCCCACAAATTCACCGCTTTGAACAACTCTATTTCTTGAATATTCAAAGTGTCGCGCACGACTACCGTTTCAAGTAAGGACCTCTCAATTGTCGCAAATCCATCTGATTTCAGAGCCTCTTCTGTCTGTTCATCGATTACTTTCCAGCATTGATCCACCAGTTTTTCTTCTTCATATTTCTGTGCTTGTGGTAAGATGTCGAAAACATTCAATGGATCTAAGTTATCCTGCAGATATTCCGCACATTTTTCAGCCAGTGAAGGCACCATGTATTTCTTCGCCAAATACAGCACTCCCATCAAATTACTTCCGCTCAAGTTCACTTCATCGCTGTACATGTAACGAAACAACTCCAACAAACTCTCGTATTCACAGTCAGGCAGTTCAATAGAGTCTGTAGTCTCTGCCAGCCCACCATAAAACATGGCTTCAAATACAGGACTGCTGATCGACAGCACAAACTTGTGAGCAGGAATCACTTGTTTACTTTCATTTCCGCTATTGGCCCCTCGAGCAACAAACTTCACATCGCTGAAGAGTTCGCTGTTGAACGTAAACTTGTTTCTTTCTCTGATAGACGGTCTTACTGTTTGCCAGTTTTTCTCAACGAGGATAGGCATGGCTCTCTGGCTAAGAATGGTGAATGGTGTATGTGTAATTTACGTACAGCTCTCTATCTCGAAGTAGCCTGACTGTAGACGTGAAGAAAGCGTTGTTTCTTAAAGGCAATCGGATAGTTCAGCGGTAGTTCAAGAAATTTGAATCTCAATTACTAACATGTCACGCGTCACGAAAATGCCTTTGGGCAAGAGAGAATGAGGTGTACGGACAAAAAAGACGGCAAACCATTTGGAAAAAGGAGGATTTACCCTCGTCTTTTAATTATTTCCCCTTCTCCACTTTGCTTTTCAACTGACCGAACGTCTGAAACAATCTACCCAACATGCGTAGCTGGTGGGAATAACTTGTTTTATGTCAGGCCATCAGAGATCGAGGCAGTAGGAGGGTATGCCAAGCCTCGAGGAGAAAGAAGTAATCGAATTGAGATTGTGTCGTGTTCCTAGGCCGCCGATCGATGAAATACACGCCTACGCAGGCGACAGTCCACCCACTTATAATCTTAAGCCTGGTTCTCATATGCCGCCGACATACCTGGGACATAGCCATGTTGGTGCCCGTACGGATGGGCACCAGCATGGCGTCTCCATACAAATCTCTATAAATTTGGGTAAAAAATTTCTCCGCATATCTCGCATAAGAAAAATTGCTGGGACCAGAATTTTGGCGAGAACCTTTGCATATTTACCTTCTTTCATTTCCCAGATTCTGGACTTTATCTATTGACCGGTTTTGATTTTTATTTTGTTCCATTTTGAATTGTGTGACACTGAAAACCAGCAGTAAGACGATTCGATTCATATTTACGGATAAAATGGTTGAAACTTGCGCAATTCGATTTGCATTTCGTGCAAATTTGAGCACGTCGGCGATCCATCGCAGATGCGCCGGGGACCCACTGGGACAGATCGCCGAACGTTGTCAGTTGCAACCGGCAACTACGTCGCAGATAGGTCGGCGGAATATGAGAACCAGGCTTTAGTCCGAATAAAATGAAAAATACTCCCCTGGTCCCCTCCGCCGATCAGTGATGAGCACGGGCTAAAACCGAAACGCCCTATTTTCCCATGAAAAGGAGAAAGGTATTCCTCAATAATATATTAAAATGACCGCTGTTCCAGTATCGCGTCTAACTGCGTAAGCCCTTTTTTGAATGATTTTTTTTTTCTTTCTTGAATCTCAATAGTTATAACCGTAAAATACAGTGGAACCTCACCCTTATGGAACCCTCTCTATTACGGACAGTTCCCTGTGGTATCGCCCGTATATTCTGTATAAAATAATACCCTCTCTTTATGTATACGGACTCTCTCTGAAGAGGGTCTGGATGGGCTTCACCGATATTTGGCAAATGGCAAAAAAGAAAAAAAAACCACACACACACGCAAAAAGAACAACAACAACAACAGAAAGAAACAATAAAAAACGCGACAACTGACAAATGCCCAAAAATTTGACCGACAAATTATATTTGCAGTCATACTTACTGACAACTGACAAAATGCTTTACCATTGTTATTCGTTTGAAATTGACTGAAAATTACTTTTTTCGGTGGAAATATTTTTACTTTAATTTAACCTTTGTAGTTTAATTTGTTTAATCTTTAATCATTAGCATGGTCAGAGTGTTGACTGACCACAGCAAATTAGCAAACACTTTGCCTCCTGGTGTTGTAGAAACTACTGTTGGTTAGCTATTGTGTTTTGGTTTGGGTATTGTCTATAGTCTTTTGGTGATTACACTATCCGCAACTCCAAGAAACAATCTTTTCAAAGTCTGTTTGTTGGGCAGCTCGTTTACTTTCACGTTTGCATTGCGCGCAGTGAGCATTGCGGTAAAGAATATAGACCTCTCTATTGTGAAAACCCAAAAATCAACAGATGGGCGGAAAGCATAATGGTCAATACTGGATCTTTAAGTGAGCGAAACTGGTAGCGGTGGGTAAAGGGGAAAATTATTTGGGGTTTTGCATTTAATTATTCGCATTTAGTCGAATCGTCACCAGCGGCCAGGTATTCACAACGGCCATAGTTTTCTGTCCTTACATTTTTTCCAAAAGATCGATCTTATTTTAAACATTTTAACCCCTTTACAATAGCCACCGCTCCTCAAAGGCAACAGTCACTAAGACGCGTCCCAACTGCCTTTTGAAAATAACCTCTCTACAACGACAGTTAATCAACGACTGACGATAATTCAAGGATTAAAAATGCGGTTTTGGTGTCTCTTAGCTAGGGTATTCAGCCTCAATAGGTCCACAAAGAGAGCTCTCGCGGTATCTTTTAGGGTATTTAGCCGAAAGAAATATGACATGAGATAATGTGTCGTTTGAGAATTGGTATCGCTTAGGTATGGAAAAATTTCAAGCCACGCCCACAAAAAATGTTGGTACATTTTAGGAGTTAAATTATACCTCTCAAAATTTCCGTCAGTCATTTTTATATATCAGTTCCCACCTCTAGGTACCAATCATGCTTGCAGGGGCAGCAGAGCGAACTAAACGCCCTGTAAACGTAACTGTATTTGGTATTTTTATTATATTTAGGTCTGACCCGAATATTGCATTCTCCCTGGTATCCTGTAATTATAATTAAGCATGGCAGAATTTTTAATCCTTTCAAGTCGCTGAGAAGAAAGATACAATCTTACTTATTCCGCGGAAAGTAAATGGCTACCGATTCGTCGTGACACATTGGTAGGCCGTGTCCAGATTTGTAAGGTACATTGGTAGGTAATATATAGATTTAGGCCAGCCTAAAAGCGGAGCTTCTCAGTTATGTTTCGGAATTTTGTTACTAATGAAAATAATCCAACATGTATGAGGTAAATTGCGAATGATTTAATAGTTTCAGCCGGAACTAGTATTACATCAGCAGATCGAGGTGAAAGATGGTGTGATTATGAAATATAGAGCAATGATTTCAAGGATTTCTGGGAAGCCACCAAAAATCTTGATCACATAACAGAACTGTCTTCTGTGCTTTTTGGTGGCATTTCTTGTTCTTTCCTACCTTATTCAGAAAGACAAGGCATTGATATTAATCATTATATTCTTCCTTAGTTAACATGAGGACTCCCACACAAAAGAAGTTTACACATTTTTTGTTGTTGTGGGGACTGATTAAAATGCAGTGGTTACAATATACGCAGTCCCTGAATCTCTACCAAATGTAATCTCACAAAAATACCAAAACAGTATACATATGTGAAAAGTTGGAAAGTTTTGTTTTCTAACTTGTCCCCAAAGATACATTTAGCCATCTTCACTATTGTACGGAGTCTACTCCTGCTGGAAGGGTTTGCAATAAGCAAAATCACCCTTGCATGAATGGTAATTACGATATTTTTTTTCGCTGGTTATGAATACTTGCATAGGCTTCTAATAATAATTTTATTATTCAATTTCAATGTGATTTGTTCTTTTTCTCGACTGGCATTGTGGACTACAAGAGCTGTTATTGGGTTCCATTAATTAATTTTGCTATAATTAAATTATACCAAGAATTATCAGTAAGCTAAGAGGAAATTATATTATGTACATGTATTTTGTCTGCACTACACAACCAAATGCACTCAAAGGTTATCAGGCATAGGTACATTTGTCAGAAGAGCCCAGCATATCCAAGATATCTTTTGATTGACACATCACTTAAGATAATTTACAGCAAAATGGATAAAAAATACATCAATATCCTACATGCACCAAAGCCAGACATGGGGTTATAAGGCAATCAATTAAACAACAGATTGAAACAATTTATAAATTAGAGCACACTATTTCTACAACAGAATGGGAACAAATTAACCTTATCGGACATTGCGAATTGCAAGGCTGTCTGTAGAATGTCACAAATTTCTCAACCCTTTCTTTCTAAAAAAATGCTAATCCTGCAACTTTGCTTAAGACCCGGTTCTCCATTTCGTGTTGGCAAAATATCAATTTATGCCATGTCCAATGCAGATTATCACAAAATTGATTTAAAAGCTCAATAAATATCATTTTAAAGCCAAAAAGCCAATTATTTAAATAAACCATGAGTAAATTATCTCTAAGAAAAACTGATTAATTTAACAGGCACTTAAAAATAATTAGTTAATATGTGTTTCTTAATAATGTAATGCAGTGTATCTGTCACAATGTTGCAGCTATGATATTACTACACAAAGGATGGGTTGCAGAACTGAACCTCCAAGTCAGTTTATTCAATGAACTTGGTGCAGAATTTATGATCCCATCAAGTTGTCTGTAAATACAGAGAAACCAAACAAAGCATTACAATCATAAGTAATGAATTACTGAACTCTTTTACATGTATGAACAGTGTATGTTCCATTAATATTGGGAATCTCTCAGAAGCTGCATCCATGATAAATTAATTATTTGTTCCCAGATGCATTTGTTTATAGAACTTTTCACAAATTAATATATCTGTCATAACAGTGATCTCTGTGTTCTACAACAATTAGTACACAAGAAAAATACCCTCAATAAGATATTTTTTACAGTAAAAATCAATGCCTATATGCAATCATAAGGACCTTAAATTTATATTTCCTCAGAAATATCTCACCAGGTCGTGGTTGCTTTGAAAATCTTTGATGTTTTAATACAGGCTGCCCACCCCTGCGAAATAAATTCCCAGTAGTCTGGGAATTCCTAGGAATTCCTAGGAATTCTTAGGAATTCCAAGTTATTCCAAGACATGCAAATTATGCTTTGTCCAAGACCTTGGAATTTCTGGGAATATTTGGGAATAGTGGAAGTATGACTGGGAATTATTGGGAATTCCTAGGAATTCCAAGTTATTCCAAGCCATGCAAATTATGCTTAATCCAAGACCTTGGAATTTCTGGGAATATTTGGGAATAGTGAAAAGTATGACTGGGAATTATTGGGAATTCCTAGGAACTCATATTATTTCCCAGACTGTTTTAAAAAATGTGTTTGGAATATCTAGGAATTTTTGGGAACAGCTAAAACACATGAAATATTGTGTTTGAAATTTCTATAAATTTCCCAAAATGTCAAAATTAAAGATGAACTCAGTGCATGAATCAGTTTCTGTGAATTAGTAAAAATCAACAGGATCATTTCCCTGGAGTTCCATACCTTTTTATTGTTGTCAAGCTCCAAGGTAATAATTTCCAAACAAATGTTACTACATTAATTCCAGTTTAAGTCTGACAACTCAACATAAAACTATAGCACTCATAACATTGCTTTTTAGATCCAACCTGATTTTTTAGTGTATGTGTGCCTGTATGGACCCTTAAATCAAACACCCAGAGTTTAACTGATAGAAAAATGGATGCTCTCAGATTTGATAAATAGATTAAGCAAAAAATTCCTGTCAGCATAAATGTATATATTATTTACAATTTCAATAAAACCAAAAGTATATAACCAAAAGTAAAAAAAAAAATGCCCTCTCTCTCAACCAATCAACGCTCAGTAATTTTGCCCTTTATTGATAAGGTGAGTAATCGAATTCAAGTAACCCTATATTATACAAAGTAACTTCTTTTATCATCACGAATCATACACGAGTGGGTCACTCAGTCATGGCATGAAATGAATTCTGGCTAAAGCAAGGTTGAAACAATTTAGGTTGCCCAGAGGGCATGCCTAAACAATTTGATTTGGGAATAACAAGTCGTTTCTCTCGCCACACTTGTTCAAACGAAACAAATATAGCAGTTCTCGCTGATCCCAGTCAAAGTTCTTGACAAAAACTCCAACGAGGCAGCCACAGTCTGCATGAGTTTGATATGTCTCCTGTGTGTTTCAGCCTGACTGAATGGCAATCCGTGTTGATCTTCAATTTTTGTCCATCTGTATATTCTTTTGCCTATACTCTATTATTTAAATGTTCCTTTAATGTTTTAAGTGTCTCTTTTAATATTTCTAATGTCTAAATTTGGCTATTAAAACCGTGATATATAGCCTCCAATTCGAGAGTTGTTGATACACTTATAGAAGAAGGAAAACCTTGATTTAGTCTACTGTAAGCTCAAGATTTATGTAACATGTTTATCAATAGTATACAAGCACCTTCACAATTATCAAGTCTTCTCTTTTAACATTTCAACCAGCTTACAGTCAGGCCTTAATTAGCTGCATGTATTAAACTGTGAGCACATAAATATTTGGATCTCAGTCTTACAGTACCTCATATATATCGCGGTGTAATGTATTTTTTTAAAATTTTGTTTTAGGTGTCATACAACAAAGATGAAGATGAAGAGGCTAGCTGCAGAATCAACAGAAATAACTGAACAGCAGCTAAGTTTGCCCAAACTCAGCCTTTTTTTAATTTTAAGGAATGTCTCAGTTTTGTTCTTATCATTGATTCCTTACAATCATGAAAATCCAGATATGTTCCACGCAATAACAATAATTTAAGGTAAAATCTTGTGTATGGAAAATTGTTCGATTTGTAAACTAAAAAAGTAAGTAAATTATCTGAAAAAGTTCTCTTTTTATCAAACATGTAAAAGTTTGACCTTCATATCTGTTTTCAGTTTTACTTTTGATTCTTGATGTAATGAAAAAGAAACAGGATGGTTATTCTTATGTTTAAATTCATGACAGCCAATGTAATAAACCATTCATTTAAAACCTGTTTGATGTGATATCAGTGACTTTATTTGTTATTTTAATGCTGGGCATTTATCATCAAAATTTTGTCTGGCCTACAGATGATACAAAATTCTCAGTTTTTCTCAGATTTTCCCAAAAATTCCAACCTATTCTCAAAAAATCCTACAAATTCCAAGTTATTCTCAGGAATTCCTAGGAATTTTTGGGAATTTTAAGGAATTTTCAAGGTGAGTATATTTCAGTTGGAATTCCTAGGAATTCCAAGTCAGCTCTATGTAAACTTGAAATTCCTAGGAATTCCTAGGAATTCCGAGTCCGAATTACCGTGAAAATTCACACCTTAGATTCCTAGGAATTCCTAGGAATTCTTAGGAATTCCTAGGAATTTTTTCCTAGGAATTCTTAGGAAATTCCTAGGAATTCCTAGGAATTCTTAAAGTTATCTCACAAGGGCATCTGTAAACTGTTCATATATTGACTGACTGGAACAGGCATGTAATTCCTTTCTTTGATATAGAGTGTACTTCATTGTTAGTTGTTTACTGAGTGTTAGTAGTGAATCAAATGCTAGGGGTTGGTACTCCAACTTTCACAGTGGCAGGCTCTGCCCTGAGATGCAAAGCAAACTTACATAACTGTTATGAACTTCGTGACTTGCTTTCGAGAGCAAATGCAATTTGCTTCAAACAAGAAACTGGAACATTGCAAGTTACAACAATGTGCACAGTCCCAATCACAGGGTCATCCAGGCTGTTTGGTTGTACATATAACTGTACAACTGTATATGAGTTCAGCTTCCAGAAGAAAATCAGAGTTTGTCAGGATAAATACTGATGTTCTTGCTTACTCAATGAATGAATGTGCAGTTCCAGAAGATATTCACACCCAACACCCATTCATGGCCAGTCTTTAGAAATTCCAAATTAAAGTATCAGGAATCAAGAGCTCTAATAGAGAAAAAACCTCCATGTGAGGTATGAATCTTTTCTTGAAGAAAACAATGTCTGAGAAATCATTAATTACAAAATAATGTTTAAGAAACATCTTACCTTTCAGAGAATGTTGTAATCTACACTGTCTGGCCAGTTCATACATGTATATTTGACAAGTTGACACTGGGCATGTTTGTAAATTGTGCACTTCAACATCACATTACTATGTAGTAGCACTGGTCAACTAAAAACAGCATAATTTGGTTAATTAATATACACTGTACATTATTAGGTTGAAATATTGGTGTAGATTGTTGCACATCAACAGATACAGAAACTATTTGCACCTGAATCATAACAAGTGGAAAATCGTGCAGGAGACATTTACATGTACATGTAACAGCCCTCCACCTCAGAACTATCACAGATATGATATGATATTTTTAAACTCTGAAATTTCAGATTATTCAAGATTAACATATGCACATACATCATCTGGGGCAACCCTAAAACACTGAATTTGGAAACCGAAATCCGGAATCCAGAATCTGGAATCTGCAATCTGGAACCAAAAACCAGAATCTGGAATCCAGATATTATGAATGATGATTGAAATAATTCACTTCAGATATGTCTAATAAATAAATATGAGCAAAAATTATTTTGTTGTTATTTATTTTCTTGGCTTTACTTCAGCCACAGACTGTAATTGCTAAAAAATTATTGACTAGTTCTGAACAACCCTTAGCTATATATCTGGCCCGGTTGTTCAAAAGCTGCATAAAGCTATCCATTGGGTACATCACTATCCAGTCAGGGTTACTGATTTTTTGGGTGGAGAGAGTTACTCATAGCCTGCGAGCAGGCTCTAGTATCTGTCTCTAGTGTCTGAGCAGGCTAAATAGGTGTCTAGTGTTTTTCTCCATTGGCATATCACCAAGAGCCTTCATGTGGCTTTGCCACTCACGCCCCCAGCCCAAACACAAGAGCCTGCTCATAAGCTAAGTTACCCATCTTTTGTTCAAGCTGGCCCTGGTGAGAGCCCGGTTCTTGTCTAGATCAAATTGCTCTGAGAAGACTGGTGAGCAGCACATTAACAACAAGCTATTATAGGCTATTGCAGTGAGTTTCTGGCAGTCTTTTAGCATCTTTTAATAACATGTGGTCTGATCTGTTAGCAAGTGAGAAGCAGACGGAAGTAAGTGTGCAACATTTCTACAAATTGTTTTAATATGATGGCCGCCAAGAATATGAAAGGCTGATTTGTCACAGTATCAGTCCTGAAATTGTGTTAATCTGGAATTGGTCTTGTATCTGTTGGAAAAATCAAATTTCATATTTAGACCAGACGGGTTAGCCTTTGGACTTCGAAAGTGGGGGGCCTGACTGTCAATGTACAAGGGGCTGCCACTGACGGATATCCTGTTCTCTATGACATTTTCTATCTTGTTCAGTATCTACTAGACATAAAGGATAAATTTATACTTCCGGTAAATTGAAGATCACTTATTGAACAAAATGGCAATTACCAGCAAGCTTATTTTAGACGCTCTCGAGGTGCTTGGAATAAAATTAAGACGCACTTTACTGAGATTCTCATAATCATAGCCCTCACTAGAAATAACGGTTGCACGATTTTAACAGACAGGGAATTTTTGTTTCAAAAAAGGTTAAGTTTGAGGTCCTTTTTATTTTGACAGCTTACTTTTTACCATCGAAAGGCTAAGCAAAACAATTTTTGCATATTTGAAGAACTTATTTTCTTTGATTTGTGGATTCCGGTTTCTGGTTTCTGGATTGCAGTTTTTGGTTCCAGATTCCGGATTCCAGTTTCTGGGTTTTAGGGTTGCCCCCATCTTTAACAGAGTGTTTGCTTCACATTCAGTTTACACGAGTTTACACATGGCTGTTATCCAGCATAGGCAGACTTATAAGTTTTCCTTCAAAAATATATTGCAACAACTATTGCATCTTTCATTATCTATTCATGTGATGAAATGACACAAAATCCAAGAACAAGAAGTCATAAGCATAAAACTAACTTACGTGGCGCTTACAGTTCCTCTTACTGTCTACATATGCCGTCCATAAACTGGTGATGCCTGGACAATGTACTCATTATTTTTCTGATCACACCTTTTAAAATGTCACTGTTATATAATTTGTCCTGAAAAAGCAATACATGAAATGTTATGCCTTTGGCACTCACCAAATACCTTTACATGATGTATAATGTACATCATATCAACATTCACAATAGACCGTTTTCACTGTCACGCAATAAAAAAATAAATCGAAAACCATCCTTTGGAAAAAGCTATGAAATTATGTTTTAGGCCTGTACGTTTCCCCAAACTACAGATATTCGTCGAAATGTTTCGCAGATATTTACAGAGCCCAGTATGAAAACACCATGTTGGTGTACCTCCGTGGTACACCAATATGGCGGCCGGAAAATAGAGTAAACATCTGGAACTTTCTTTGGCTATCTAGGCGACTGATTATCAGTACTGATCAAACAAGCATTTACATAAGCACTTTTCCTAATGCTTGAACTTCTAAAAAAGTCCAAAATCATGAGATAAGTATATATTTTTCAACGAACTCGATCATAGCCTTATGTCACGCACCTCCATAACCCTGAAATTCAAAATGCTCTGGATTCCAAATGAAGCACGTTATTGAGCTGTAAAATTGTAAACAGATATAAATATACCGCCTCTTATGCCTGATGAGGATAAAAACTTTGGTGGTTCTTTAATTTTGGATTTTAGAAAGTGATGACGTCACGTGAAAACGATCTATTCTTTTTACTTTCATTGTAACTCTTTTGTGTCATTTTCCCTCACTTGAAGACAGGACTTCCACATTAGGTGATAATTTGCCTCTGGAATCTCTATGAATTCACAGGGAGTGATAACAATTAAATCGTGACTAATTTTAGCAAAGGAGGTGTTCAAATGTCAGATTTTAATGCTAAGTTTATGCAGTAACTTTACATTACTCTTCGTATATACCTGTATATATAACCTCTTAACTATTGCACCTATAGACAGAAGGTGTGCTGGGGGAAGAAATGTTCTAAACTTTCTGAACTTTTCCCCCTTACCTGTAATAGGATGACTATTATGAACTACGGTTTGTAACCAACACCAACATCAGGTTATGTATACACATGTATATTTTGTTGTCGTCTGTAATCATAAAAAAAATAAAAATTTAAATTCCTCCATAAAGTTCATACTCAATAACACTGCTACATGTAGCGCTGTTACTGGAAATCAATTTAAGTGAAACTGTTGAAACAGCTCTGTCAAAATTGTTTCTAACAGTTAAGGCAGGATAACAGAATATACATGTAGCACACAGCAAAGGCTAGAGATACACACGTTAGTTATCAGTTAGGATTTGGTGAGCTTCTGTGCTGTAGGTATGGTGGAAAATAATAGATTATCAGAAATGAAGGTTCCTGAGACATCTTGACCGCACTGAGAGGAATTAATATATAAATTCACAAAAGAAGGAGAAGTTCTTGCCCTGTCCAGTTCTCTGTAATAAAAATATCATTTACATACAAGTCATTTATTATATATGGTTTGTGTTTAAAGCTGATATAATGCACACTCTGATTGGCCAATTCCAGTGCATTATTTATATTTACATGGTATACCTCGGTAAAATCATAAAACATTGCGTGCAACTAAAATAAAAAATATAAAAAATAAAAATAAAAATAAATGCCTGATTCATAACAATTTAAAATACTCAACACTAAAACGAATGTAATTCTTTACTTGAAAATTATTCTCCTGTAATGCCCATGGGCCAATTACAGGCATGCTAAAAAGTCCTAACACGAAGTAAAAGGAAATTAAGAAAACTATTGCTTTTTTCCGGAAAATTGTAGCGACTGAAGACAATGATGGAACACTCTGAGAGTGCATTCTATCAACCTGATGAGATACATGTAAAATTTAAGGAGAATAGAGAATTCACAAAGTTTTTTTATTTTTATTTTTATTTTTTTTTTATTTTTTTATTTTATTGCAAAACACAGGGAAAAAAAAACAACTTACAGTTCAACTACTTACATTACTTATGGGACAATTACCTACATCACTTACTGGATAATTACTAACAATACAATTACTTACATTACTTACACTACAATAAGTTACATTGTATTATTCAATTAATTAATTAATTAATTAAAAAGACTACTTACTACTTACATACAATACACGTTACTTACAATACTAACAAGTGCAACACTTGTTAAGGTTGACCTACAGTACAATAATATCCGTGCACAGTGTTAGCCTTAGGGTTTTCTTCATTTTTTTTTTTTTTTTTTACAGTTGCTTGTTGGTAAATACGTTTAATTATTATTATCACCCACTTAGATTTCTAAAGATTATCATTTGACGCTGCTCCAGTTTTGAGGCTGTTGTAACATGCCAGAAAGACAGAGAAATGTTTCATTTCAGGGGGCAAGTTGCGTGTCCTACACGACCATATATAATATCTCGCCACAAGAAAATTAAAATTAAGTTTCTGTTTATTCTTTGATTTGTCTGGCCTTAGGCCTAAGACTATATTTAAAGAAAGGTTGTATGTTCTCAACGCAAGATTTTGGCTTACAAGAAGCTCCTTAAAGTTTTGCCAGAAGGCAGAGACAACTCTACAGGACCAGAAAAGATGAATTAGGCTTTCCTTCTCAGTTTTGCAGAAACTGCAGAGATCGTTATCTTTTATTCCTACTTTTTTAAGAAAATCATTAGTCGCCAGTCGTCTATGCAGCAATTTGAATTGAAATACAATTAGTTTTATAGATTTTGTACACTGAAAAGATAGCTGGTACGCCGCACTCCAGTCTACTGGTTCATGGGCTTCAAAGGCACAATCCGTAGCCCATTTTTCTTGACTCTTGGTTGGACACCTTTGTTTAAGACCAATTATTTTTTTATAGGCCTGTCTGCTTGGTTTACTTGCTTTCATAAATTTCGTATAAAAGCTTTCGTATTGTATATTTGTATTATTGTGTAAAGGTACTTTGATTTTTTTTAAAGCGGATAACAGCCCATAAAAAGCAAGATAATTTGTTTCAGTGATACCATACCGATCTTTGAATTCAGAAAAGGATAGGAAGGTGTCTGAATCTTTCATCAAATGCGAAACCCTGTTAATCCCTTTTAGCTGCCATTTTTTGTAGAAGATTGGTCTGTTATCGATTCTTATAAGGGAGTTGTGCCAAAGGCTCTGAGAGCGAAAATGGTCTGTATTATTCTCGTAAGTGATTTCAGTCCAGATATTTAAGATTTCCACAATAAATGGATAGGATAAATTGACATACTTTGACAGGTCTTTTTTGCTAAGGTTACCGCTGAACAAGGCTCTGCCACCGTAGTTCCAGAGTTCTAAGTCAAAAAAAAGTTTCCATTTTCCGTGATTGTTTACATCAGTATATTTTTTGACCCAGGTAGTTTTCAATCCTTTATTGAAGGATTCAATATCAATCATTTTTAAGCCGCCTTTTTCATAGTCATTAATCATTACTTCCCTCTTAATTTTGTCGCCTTTGCCGTTCCATAAGAAATCATAGAAGAGCCTATTGATTTCCCTTAAGACACGGTGATTAGTCGTGAGGGGAGACAAAATGTATACAAGTTGGGACGCAATTAAACTTTTTAGAACAGTAATTTTGCCAAAAAGGGTAAGTCGACGACACTCCCAGCAGCTTAGGCTATTTTTTATTTTTATCAATTTTTCGTTGTAGTTCAGCTCTACTGTTAGGTCAGGATTAGTCGAGAACCATACTCCAAGAGCTTTGGTCTTTCCTTTAACCCATTTTAGGTCTCTTTCTGGGCATAATTTGTCCTCTTTTTCGGCATTAGCACCGATCCAAAGGGCTTCCGTCTTTTTGTTATTTAATTTAAGGCCAGATATCCGTTGAAAATTATCCAATATATGCAGAGAAGATGTAAGAGATTCCTTGGAACCATCGAGTATTAAAGTGGTGTCATCTGCATACTGACTAATTTTTATTTCATTTCCATTCACAAAGATGCCTTTGACATTTTGGTTTTTCCTAATTGCATCCGCTAAAACCTCAACACAGAGAATAAAAAGATACGGAGAAAGGGGGCAACCCTGCCTTACTCCTCTTTCGAGCTTAAAAAAGTCGCTGGCCCATCCGTTATTGAGGATGCAACTTGCTGTGTTATGGTAGCATAGTTTAATCCAGTTGATTAGTGATTGTCCAAAGTTGTAATATTTAAATGTTTTTTGAATGAAAGGCCACTCTATTGTATGAAATGCTTTTTCGAAGTCAAGAAAAAGTAAAAGACCAGGGGCTTTGTTAGCCGTTGCGTAATGAATTATACTGTCAATGAGTCTAATATTCTCCCCGATAAACCTATCTTTAAGAAATCCAGTTTGATCATTATCTACAAGCTTCGGTAGAACTTTTTTTAGTCTGTTTGCAATAGCTTTGGTCGCGATTTTGTAGTCGCAGGTCAAAAGAGTTATTGGTCTCCAGTTCTTAATAAAGTATGGTTCTGCATCTTTTTTGGGGATTAATTTAATGATTCCTCGTCTCTGGGTTACCGAAAATTGACCTGTTTGATATGCAAAATTAATCGAATTAACAAGTAAGTCCGACAAATCGTTCCAGAAAACTCACAAAGTTATATCACAAACGAATTGGTACAGGACAGGACAAAGGAAACTGTACAGCCAGGACGAAACTGAAACTTTCTTCGACGAGCAAAAAAGTATGCATTGCATGCACAACAAAGAAAACAGTCAGTGACATTCATTTAATAAGTTAGTTAATAAAAAATTAGTGTGAAGAAGAGAGCAGAGAGAGAGAGAGAGTGGAGATAGGAGAGCACTCTCTCCAACTAAATTGTGTATATATGTATGCAAAAGTTATTCTTATTATCGAGAAATGGTTAGGGCAAGAACTTCTATTACACTGTTCAATTTACCAAGTTAATTAGTACGATCTCACTTTTTAGGAACATTTCCATATTAAATGTAAATACCGCATTGGGGAATAATCTCTTATTAAGAAAATACGGTCCATGTACCCCCAACCAAAAGCAATGGCACAAATAAAATGAAATAGCCGATCAAAATCAAAGCAGAGCTTTATTTGCAGACAGGATTGCCATGCATAATCGTCTACTCGACATTTTGGACTATATAAGCATTTCACCAAACCGAACTAATTGGACAGACAACAAAATAAAACGAGGAAATCTACATTATAAACACAAGATGCATATCACTACATCTGAGCTCGAGTATCAACAGCAAATCCCTTCTCAATGAAAGGTGACCGAATAAGAGAGAGGATAAAGAAAATTCGTTTAAGCTTGCAGTGTCAAAGTTTAAAAATTATTCACGCTTAAATTTGATTGAATATTACTGAGAGTCTGTATTTTTGCCGACGGCTTAATTTAGCTTTGCAGTCATTTTATTGGCAGTAGCTTTACCAGTCTTCAACCACATTAACCTCGGAATTCACAAAAGCATTTCGCCAAACCGAATAAATTGAACTAACAAAACAAGGAAATCTCCATACTTTGTAATCACAATATGCAAATATTCATATAGGAACAAAAGTAAATTTAGCAAATCCTGTTCGCTTCGGCTTAAAATGGTTTGTAGACCTATCTTGGTTTTCAACAACAGAAGAAGAAATTTTAGCAGTCTACGAAGCGGCAGTGCTAACTAACAAAGAGAAAACTTCAAAACTCGCCCGGCCGTGTTTACAAGTACGGTTTTGGTTAAGCTTATTTTTAGACGTGAGGTTATAAGCTTAAGTTGACGACGAAAATCGACAGAAAACTTTCTTTGTTTACAACTTACAGCAACCTCCAAAGCGACCCACGTGTTGTTGTTTAGAGACGAGCGAAATTAAAACGATGCAATTTTTAAAATCTCTTACAGCATGGCTTCAAATAAGGAAGACTTTTAATGGATTCCAATTGAAAATAAGCTTAGCTAAGCTTATATCGCAGAGGCAACTTGTTAATTTTCATAGCAAACGCAACAACAAAAGTCACTTACCGCAAGTTGGCAATTCAGTTCGGCCAGTGTAAATCTTCTGAAATCTTCCAGGCAGAAACTTGCAGCAAAAGTTGTGAAGACTGAAATGAAGTTATATTTTCGATAGATCAACGAATCAACTACTTCTTTCCGCTACGTTTACTGTTTTGTAATTTCTCTAAAACACTCGGGTACGTTTGATTTCTCTTGTTCATCACCTGACCAAATCATGTGACTTTTGAATTTTCTTGCACGGCTGCACAGCATCACGTTCGCGCGAATTTTGAACTTGGCCATGGAGAGTTCTGCAGTCTTCTGAATCAATTTGTCGGGTACTTTCGCCTCCTTTCTATAGCCCTCGTTAGCTTTGGTTCACGGCATTGTTCGGTATTATTTCACCTCCTTTCTTTAGCCCTTGACTAGCTATCATTCACGGCATTGTTCAGTACTGTTTCGCCTCCTTCCCCAGCGCTGGCCCGCTCGGTCTTTTTCGCGATCTTCTTCGCTACTTCTTTGCCTGTTAATTCTTACTTTCTGTTTTTTGCTTCAGTGCAACCCTGTCTTAAAAACATTAGATCAACCTCCGCTATCGTTTTTCTTTAAAAATCCCGCCAAGAAAAATGGCATTCTCTCGCTACAAACCGAGGGTGCATGTCTCTGTCAACCTGTTCGCTGGAGTATGGCGCCATCTTGCGCGACTCCGTCGTCGTCGCCGTCGTGCGTACGCGCCCACGAGCAATACCGCTAGCCATGATAACCATGAGAAAATCAATTCATGGGTTTCCTTTTCTTCCCTATATGGGTATGGGGCTCCGCTTGGCGGCCCTTCGGACCGCCGGAGCTCCGCTATTATAAATGAGTACATTGAAATTTAGGTATTGATTTTCATTAGCATTTGCTTGTATTGAACAGTAGAAAACAAAAACTTTCAAGAAATCAAGGGCTTTGCATGCAGTTATTCCTTTGAAATTCATTAAAAATTACTTTTTTCGGTGGAAAAGTTTTTACTTTAATTTAACCTTTGTAGTTTAATATGTTTAACCTTTAATCATTAGTATAGTCAGAGTGTTGGCTCACCACAGCAAATTAGCAAACCCTTTACCCCCTGGTGTTGTGGAAACTACTGTTGGTTAGCCATTGTGTTTTGGTTTGGGTATTGTCTGTTGTCTTTTGGTGATTACACTATCCGCAACTCCAAGAAACAACCTTTTCAAAGTCTCTTTAATCGGCAGCTCGTTTACTTTCACGCGAGAAGGTCGAGCGCGCCAGTAAACCAAAACCGCGGGAGATTAAAAAACCAGTTTTGGCCAGAATGCATTGCACGCAGTGAGCACTGTGGCAAAAAATATAGACCTCTCTATTATGAAAACCCAAAAAATAACAGATGCGCGAAAAGCATAATGGTCAATACTGGGTCTTTAAGTGAGCGAAAAAGGTAGGGGTGGGGAAAGGGGAAAATCATTTAAGGTTTTGGGTTGAATTATCAGCGTTCAGTGGAATCGCCACTAGCGGCCAGCTATTCACAACGGCCATATTTCTGGTCCTTACATTTTCCACAAAAGATCGATCTTATTTTAAAAATTTTAATCTCTTTACAATAGTCACCCCTCCACAAAGGCAATCTTCACTAGGAGGCGTCCCAATTCCCTATTGAAAATAACCTCTCTACAACGACGGTTAATCAACGAGTGACGATAATCTAAGGGCTAAAAATGCAGTTTTGGTGTCGGGTATTCAGCCTCAATAGGTCCACAAAGGGAGCTTTTGTGGTACCTTTTAGCGTATTTAGCCGACAAAATATGACAGCAGATAATGCGTTGTTTTAGAATTGGTATCGCTTAAGGATGAAAAAACTTCAAGCCACGGCCACAAAAAAATCTTGGGACCTTTTAGGAGTTAAATTTTCCCCTCAAATTTTCCGACGGTCCTTTTTATATATGAATTCCCAACCCTGGGTACCAATCATGCTTGCAGGGGCAGCAGAACGAACTAAACGCCGGGTAAATGTAACGGTATTTGGTATTTTTTATTATATTTAGGTCTGACTCGAATATTGCATTCTCCCTGGTATTCGGTAATTACAATTAAGCATGGCAGAATTTTTAACTCTTTCAAGTCGCTGAGAAGAAACATATATTATCCCGCGGAAAGTAAATGGCTACCGATTCGTCGTGACACATTGGTAGGTCGTGTCCAGATCCGGAAGGACAATACGAGCTCATTTTGGCCTGGATTTGTAAGGTACATTGGTAGATATTTTAAATGAGTACATTGAAATTGTATTAATTTTCATCAGCAGTTGCTTGTAAGATATTGAGATGTTTGCTTTATATGGTGGTGAACATCAGAAAACAAAGACTTTCAAGGAAATAAGGGTTTTGCATTTGATCATATGCATATTTTCTATAAACGGGGTCTACTAGGAGAGGTTTTATCCATTTAAGGCCTCCAGTTAATTATTAACAGCCACTTTTAAAACTGACTATTTACAAATCAAGGGGTGCAATATGTGCTAACCCTTTTAAGTCCTTTAATCCTATGCAACGTGGAAGTCTGTTTGATTTTTTTCAGAACTGATTTTTTCGGCCAACTCTCATCTTAATAAACAAACATTTTAACTGAATTAAATAAGAGGCGAGTAAACTTAAGAAAACAAAGAAACACATTTGGAATGCGCTATAAAAGTCGTCTCTCTCTCTTATCTGATGCATTTTCTTCTCACTAGATTCCATTAATTTGGACTCCAGACTCCACAGCAAGACTTTCAGGGCTCCGGACACCGCACCTTAAAAAGATCAAATCTCCAGGCCGTGAAACGATGGGGCTCCGGGCTCCACAGCCAAAAAGTCCAGGCACCAGGCTAGGGCTCCAGGTACCCCTCCTACCCCCCGTTTTCGGACCTTGATGAATGATCCGTATATGGAGTTTGTACAACGTGAAAAGTCAGTTTTGGATCCATATACGGATCGTTCTGATTCAATCTTCGCATGGTACAGTAAACGAAAGAAGAACGTTTTCTACGATCATTATGTCCTCGCTCTGATATGACGTAAAAATATTTTACTATAAATGTAGTTTAGTTGGTCCCTTTGTCTAGTGCAGTTTTCTTATCGCAAATTTCGATCTTTACGGTCGGATAAACCACGAGGATTGTGACTCAGGTTTTTCTCGCAACGTATCAGTTTGTCTATATTAGACAACCTCTCCTTTGTAAGCAAAGTCGGCCTGTTTGGCGAATTAGAAACAGGGCCGGAATCAAGTGTTCAGATTTACGTGATCAAAGTGACCTGGAGCCAGTTTCAGTGTTTGTTGCATTTTATTCCACAGGAAAACTATTCAATAAAATGATCAAAAATGTGTTCAATAAAATAGGCAAAAATGAAGCAATTATATATCGAAAGCAAGTTTACAAGCCATTAAAAAAGTACTACATTGGCATTCAGGAATCGAATGTGGATATAATTCAATTATATTACTATTGCAGAACATTTTAGTTGCAGCTACTTAATTACAAATAACATGCAATTGCAAAACTAACGAAGAAACAATCAATTCTACATTTTATAAGAACCCCTATTAAAATAAGCACTGGCCTTAACGTCCTCTTTTGTATAAACGTAACAAAGACTTTGCATCATGATGTCGAAATGTTCAAACTATATCTGTTCAAAATCCATAATGGTTTCCTAGCTGCTTCAAATTTAAGTTGAATTGAAAGCCTCTGAATAGACAAAGTTACTGACCATGGGTGATGCATTTCAAAACTGAGTGCCGTTTCTACCTGACTACCTGGCAGTCGGAGCTGGAATCGTTCAATTATTTAATTAACCATTTATTTTACAATAAAAAGAAACCCTGGAAATTGACCTCGTTCAACTTTCGTTCCATTACTACTGAAACCACTGTTTTCAAAATCAAATTTAACCCCTGAACAAACAACAGAATGTTGACCATTTTGACCAAAACAAGAGTTGGCAGAGCCAGAAATGGAAGCGTCCAGATGGTATTTGACACCTTTCTTTACGTCAACTGGACTGTCGAAGAAAATATCGAAACCGTAGTAAGAAACTAGCACTGATTTTATACGCTTTGAAAAAAAATTTCCCCTTGTGGTACAGACATTATACAACAACCCACCATCCGAACGGCATACATGAAGAACAACAGAATATTCACAATTTCTGCTTCCGCAGAGTGTTACTCCAAGTAAGGAGATGTCTTTGTCGACCTTAAAAAAAAGACAGTCTTGTTTACCAGGTGAATAAGGATAACCTGGGCCAGTGTGAACCACGGAACCAAATCTGTGACAACGCTCGAACGATTCCAAACCAGTTCGTTCAGCCTCTGGAAATACGACTTGAGTGTCTGGAACTGAATTCAAATATTTCACTACGCTAGAAGTCTCGTCTGGTGTCAGTATCTTGCAGTCAAGAACAACAGCAGCAAATTCATATTGGGTCATCACTGGAAAACGTATTCCTTTCACAATCCGTTCTCCAAGAATTCTTCTTTTTTCACTTCCATCTGTCGATAAGCCTTGTTCTTCGCATCTCATTGTTGCCCACAAATTCACCGCTTTGAACAACTCTATCTCTTGAATATTCAAAGTGTCCCGCGCGACTACTGTTTCAAGTAAGGACCTCACAATTGTCGTGAATCCATCTGATTTCAGAGCCTCTTCCGTCTGTTCATCGATTACTTTCCAGCATTGATCCACCAGTTTTTTCTCTTCATATTTCTGTGCTTGTGGCAAGATGTCGAAAACATTCGATGGATCTAAATTATCCTGCAGATATTCCGCACATTTATCAGCCAGTGAAGGCACCATGTATTTCTTCGCCAAATACAGCACTCCCATCAAATTACTTCCGCTCAAGTTCACTTCATCGCTGTACATGTAACGAAACAACTCCAACAGACTCTCGTATTCACAGTCAGGCAGTTCAATAGAGTCTGTAGTCTCTGCCAGCTCACCGTAAAACATGGCTTCAAATACAGGACTGCTAATCGACAGCACAAATTTGTGAGCGGGAATCACTTGTTTACTTTCACTTTCGTCATTGACCCCCCGAGCAACAAACTTCACATCGCTGAAGAGTTCATTGTTGAACATAAACTTGCTTCTTTCTCTGATAGTCGGTCTTACTGTTTGACAGTTTTTCTCAACGAGGATAGACATGGCTCTCTGGCTAAGAATGGTGTGATTTGCGTACAGCTCTCTGTCTCGAAGTAGCCTGACTGTAGACGTCAAGAAAGCATTGTTTCTAAAAGGAAATCAGTTCAGCGGTAGTTCAAGAAATTTGAATCTCATTGGCTAACCTGTCACGCGTCACGCTATTACCTTTAGGGCAAGAGAGAATTCTTGGTTTGCACGTGACATCGTCATTTTCTAAAATTTAAAACTAAAGAGCCACCAAAGTTTTTATCGTCATCAGGCATAAGAGGGGGTAAATTTATATCTATTAACAACTTTTCAGCTCAATAGCTTGATTTGTCTGAAAGCAAAGACATTTTAAATTTCAGGCGGTTATGGCGGTGCGTGACATAAAGCCATGAACGCGTTTGTCGAAAACTATATACTTATCTCGTGATTTTTAGCCTTTTTAGAAGTTGAAGTATTAGGAAAAGTGCTTATGTGAATGTTTGCTTGATCAGTTCCGATAATCAGTCGCGTAGATAGCCAAAGTAAGTTCCAGATGTTACACCATTTTCCGAGGTACACAAATATGGCGGCTCCATAGCTGGCTCTGTAAATTTGTGCAAAATATTTCGACGAATATCTGAAGTTTGGGAAAACCTATAGACCTAAAATTTGGAGAAGTATCTTCTTTAATCTCCTATAGCATCTCAATTTCTTGACTTTATTCACTGAATGGTTTTCGAGTTATTTTTTTATTGCGTGACAGTGCAACCCAAGAATAGAAAAACCATAAACTGCAAGGGACCGCATACGATAAACGCTGCCAACGTAGGATCTACAAGAGATCTGATCAGCCAAAAAATGTATGAAGACAAGCAATAAACTGCAAGGCTGATACTACGTGAAAAATGTTTCGAGACACCAACATGACAAGAACCGATAAAGTAGGATCGCAACAGTGGACAGCTGTTTCGCCCTTCTTGGGGTTCGTCAGCACTGTGTAGCGAAGATATGTAACGCCAGCCCAACAGCCAACGCACATAAATTGCAAAATGACCCGTGCACTATATCAAGTTCCGTACTTTGAACTCACTTGCGCCCCGAAACACGCGTTGCCACATCACATGTTTCGGGGCGCAAGGAGACAAAGTGTCAAGATTGGTGTCTCGAAGGGCAAAAGAATAAATGTGTTTCGGGACGCAAGTGAGTTCAAAGTACGGAACTTGATATGGTGCACGGGTCATTTTGCAATTTATGTGCGTTGGCTGTTGGGCTGGCGTTACATATCTTCGCTACACAGTGCTGACGAGCCCCAAGAAGGGCGAAACAGCTGTCCACTGTTGCGATCCTACTTTATCGGTTCTTGTCATGTTGGTGTCTCGAAACATTTTTCACGTAGTATCAGCCTTGCAGTTTATTGCTTGTCCAAGAGTAGAAATGACGGACCATTGGAAAAGTGATGGGGGTGTGTGTGTGTGTGTGTGGAGGAGGAGGAGGGGTGGGGATAATACAGAAAAAAAAAATGCAAGGAAGGGTGACCCAAAAAAAGACGTCCAAAGAAGAAGTGAAGAAAAAAAAATTCCTGCAGAGTAAATTGCACTGTCGGGCTTCCAAAGTGTAAAAATTATGGCTACAGCAGTGGAACTGAAATCCCCTCTCCCCCATCCAAAAATAAATAAATAAATAAATCAGTAAAGTAACAATAATTTAAAAAAAGGTGCGGGGGACTTAACCTTCCCCCCCCCCCCCAAAAAAAAAAAATAGAAAAGAAAATAAAGAAAAAAAATTCATGCAGAGGTAGTGGAAGTGAAAAAAACAAATCCTACGAGCTAAAAATTTCCCATCCCGCATCACTTTTCTAATGGTCCGTCCTTAAGTTATACGGACAAAAAAGACGACAAATCATTTGGAAAATGGAGGATTTTCCCCGTCTTCATTGCATTAAAACAATCCTTGAATCAGAGGATCGAGATTACTCACAGGAGAACTGGCCTCAAATTCACTAAAATGGAAATTTGAAATAATTTGCGGAAGAAAAACACTTCTCGAGCGTGGAAACCGCACACATGATTTTTGGCAGAGTTTCGGTTAAAAGCCGCTGTCAAAGCGGTCGATGGATCGAATTATACTTCCACCTTTGCTGTGGACCAAATGGTCTTTAATTTAAGCGCAATTCTTTAGTCTAAGCACGAAAGGTCAGTTCATTGCCTTAGCAGGAGCCTGCAGTGCAGGTGTTTTCCCTGTGTTCGCGAGTTATCAGTTTTAGCTCGAGATCGATTCGCCGCCATGTTTGCTTAGGGAACCTAGCCTCGTCCGAGTTTGAATCCAAGATGGCGCTCGCTCGCCAAAATACGCCTGCATTGCGGGTTATATCAGCAGTTACTTTGCTAAATGGTCAGAAAAATGTCGCCCCTCTCGCGAAATACCCTTGCCAGCGGAATTACCTCAAAAAAGTTTACGGACCCATCGACTGACTGGCTGACTTACAGAGCGAGCGAATTAAATGATGATCTAAAGCTAAAGTGCTTTTTAACAAGCTGTTTTAACCTTTCTTTAACTCAGTAGATCATAGGTAAAGTGCTCCAAATCCTAGTATCTTTAATTTGGACACCAAGCTTTAATGCAAGAGAACTTCGCACCCTGCACCAAGTGAAATTAAACGTTTAATATAAACCTAAAATGGGTGACTAGTCTGACTACCACTTGAATAAAATTAGTTAGTCTTTAATTGAAGGTGCTTGGTACGAACTCAGTATTTGAATATAGATAAATGGTAGGCGAAGTCTGTATACGCACCAGGTGGTCTACTAGACGTGGTAAAGTGTCTTGCCCAAGAGGCACAACACAATGTCTCCGGCCAGGGCACGATCCCGGACCGTTCGATCTGGAAGCGAGCGCACTAACAATGTCGCCACCGCGTCTCCACCGCGCCTCCACCGCGCCTTCACCGCGCCTCCACAAATATATGAATATAAACGCCAGTTATGTATCGTGCAAGTCTAGCTAAAAATCCAGTTCACTGGGCTCAGTTTCGATGTTACATGAGTTTCCTATTTCAAAGAACTGGAAGCCTTTTTAACTCTACTCCACATGCAAAATTTGCTTGTTGTATAATTGTTTTACTGATCATGAAAGTCTTGTCAAACGTTTTTCACGTGCGAGACGCAATTATATACTTAAGGTAATTCCTCTGAAATAAAAGTGACAATAGATTTTGTTCAAACTTTGTCCACTGAATATTTGTCATGTGATAACTTCAATTTTGAAATAAAACAGGGGGGTGCCCATGCTCATTAAGGAGCAGTGAGGCATTGAAAATATATTTTGTAACGTTTCGCTAATTACACTGGAGTATGTTCACTATGTATGGTTCGTGTTAACTGTAGAAGTATTTTAGGCGTGAATCCCTAAGGGGCTAGTAGGCTATTTAAGAATTTGTAAGTTATGCAAGAGCCACTCGAAGGCATCTCTTTCAACTTTGCTGTTATGTCGCCGGATACTGAACGAGCGAGCGTTCCCGCTTCGATCGCGCAATCCTTCACTGAGGGAGATCTTTTTCATGAGACTGCTTCACGAACATTGTTTCCTCGTCTTTTGGACGTTAAATTTGATCAGAAGTTCGCTGCATTTAAACGCGGTCTCGACGAGAAACAAGCTGCCACTCAGTCTCAACTGTAGAGGCTAAAAACGGTATCCAAGGCTTCGAGTTCTTTTAACTCAAGTACAATACGAGTTCAGCAACTCTCTGCTGGATGCAACAGACGGGACCAGCAAGACCATCTCAAAGGAAACCTTTCAGCAGTCAAGTTATTTCGTTCCGCGGACAAGACCCCCGCTGTTTGGGCAGCAGTGCAAGTACGAATCGACGAACTCGCCGAAGATTCAGAGGAAGAGAAAAAGCTCTGATCAGCCGAAATGCGAACGCTAGCTAAGATCCGGGAGAAAAAGCGGAAAAATGCGTCTAGCTGGCCAACTCTACAGCTACCCACTCTACATCCAGTGAAGCTCCATCCACTCATGGCCTGTCCACTGGCAATTATTTTTCTTCTAATCAGCCTTTTTGTTTTTTTCGCATGCAGTCCTTTCGTGGACGTCAGCCTCAACTAGCAGACAAGTGTTTCAGATGCGGCCAAAGAAGCCACTGAGCAAATCCATCTTCCTGCCCAAGCCGTTTTAGAGGAGCCGCTGCAGCCCCTCCAAGCAGTAAAAATACATACTTATGGCAAATACCAAGCTGCATTGAAGAGAATGGGATAAGATGAGTATATAATTTTTTCAATTTAATCAAATGATTGGGAGACCCGGTTGAACTTATTGATAATTTTGTTGAACCATGTGATTCAAGGTTTTTTGGAAGTGTTGAAAAGACAATTTACTCTAAGGGGCTGAAAAATTTCCTTAGCTGTTCATTCATCGTTCGCGTAAATTTTGGTTATGTCAATTGTGTCCATTACTTTTAACTTTGTCGTGGCAACCGCAAACTTCGTATAGGTTTGGACAAAAATCAACTTTTTCGACATACTTCTGTATTTTTTTTCCAGCTTTGTTCATCATTTTGCTGAATTTCACTAAATTGTACATTTCATAAGCATTCTGGCTTCATAAGCATTCTAGATTATTTTTTGACTTTTTAAGAAAATAGTATTATCCGAGATGGTGGGTCAAATGACGTCATGCGACGTCACAACCAAAAAATATGTCATTATTTTATAGAGCAAGCTCAGGGCTTCCTGTACCTTAATAGAACGAAAACCCAAGGAGAGAGTTTCATCCCCCTTGTGCCACGATGGGGGTGTTAGTCCGAGGGTTAACAATTGTACTAGCCCTGATGACTGAATGAATGAATAAAAGACTGATTATCAGGACAGAACGCATTATATTTAAGTTAAAGGCAACCTTATGGCTAATGTAGATTTTTTAAATCATATAGGTGCTTCTTGCTTTATTCGCGATACTATTTTTGATGGGTATTAGATTCCCTTTATTTACATTCCACCCTCAGCTCAGTTTTCTAATAATCACTCAGCCATCCAGTCCAGTATAGTGATTTGTCGAGCAGGCTATTTCTGATCTTCTGGCCATAGGTTCAGTGGTCGAGTGCACGTGTGCTCCTGCTGTTGTTAACCCGTTGTCAGTTTCCATACAGTTGGAGTTCTGGAAGAATAATGTTTTCGTATCTCAATTCCAGTGTTTTGCAGACGTTGCTCGCAGACTATCTTGTATTGTATGCTCGGATGTTAGCGCTGTTGGATTGGCTGCTTTTATTGCCATTGGTAACATTGCCTGTTTTCGCACAAAAACTGAGATTCTATGTAGATACCAGATCGAGTACCACGTGGAGAGAACTCCACTGTGTTTGTTTTGCTTTGAAAAATTTGCACATCTTCTTTCAGGGTGCTCTGTTAAGTGGTTTACTGACAACCAAACTGTACCTTTGATCGTCGATTCTGGTAGTATGAAACTGTGTTCGCTTCAATTCGCGGGTGATATATTTGATACCGCCAAAGAAAGTAATATCAAAATCGAGGCTGAGTTGATACCTCGTTCATTTAACGAGAAAGCTAATTACTTATGCAAGATCGTCGATTGATGACTGGTCAGTTAAAGATAGCTATTTTCATGAAGTAACCTCTTATCGGGGTCCCTGTTCAATTGATTACTTTTCCAGTTATATATAAAAAAAAAAAAAAAAATTCAAGTTTTTCCCAGTTTCTATTCGAAGATTCTCTAGCATTTAGTTGGGTAGGAGAAACCTGTTGGCTGATGCCACCTGTTTCGTTAGTTGAAAATGTCGTCCGCCACATATGTTTTTGTCAATAGAATTGGTTACTCTTTATTGGCCTTTCCGCTCCCTTTTGGCCTTTTTGGTGGAACGTAGGTGGGGTTTCAGATCTTTTGTTATTGATTTTCTCTTCGTTGAGAACGGTAAAGATGTTTATCTCCATGGGGCAAGTAACAGTTCCCTCAGTTTTGACTCGGAGAATTTTAGTTGCTTGTCGGTGCTGTACAGTCCAGTGTCCAGTAGAATCTGTCTACGGAGAAGTCATGCCGCGCGGTCACGATTACGCTGTTTTAGGCCGTTGGGCCATGTCACCTTTGTGCGGGACTGCCCGTTTATCATGTGTTGATCTTAGGTGATTGCACTGTTTTAGGCCATTGGGCCATGTCATTTTTGTGCGGGACTGCCCGTTTATCATGTGTTGATCTTAGGTGATTACACTGTTTTAGGCCGTTGGACCATGTCATCTTTGTGCGGGACTGCCCGTTTATCATGTGTTGATCTTAGGTGATTACACTGTTTTAGACCGTTGGGCCACGCCATTTTTGTGCGGGACTGCCCGTTTATCACGGGTTGATCTTAGGTGATTACACTGTTTTAGGCCGTTGAGCCATGCCATTTTTGTGCAGGACTGCCAGTATATAGTGTGCTGAATGCAAGATTTAGGCCTCTGGGCCTTCCTTATGTTCTGATCTGCGTGTTGTTGCATTTTTTTTTTTTTTTCTAATTGTTCTCAAATTTCTTTTCTTATCTTTCAAGTCTACAAAGTGGATGTGTGTTTACTTCAAAGGTTGCTACTCAAGAGATCCAGACGACTTCGCAAGTCAGCGGAAGGTCTTCCCTTGCGTGCCTGTAAAGCAAAGGCCCCTTCAACAACAGAGCGTTATTCAAGTGACTTTCAAACATTTAGAGAATGGTCTTCGCGCTTTGAGGAAGTCGCTTGTTTGCCGTCTGATGAGACGTCTTTTGCTCCTTATTTGGAGTATTTTGCTGCAGCAGAGTTCCCTCTACTCCACACTTGGTTCTGCCTGTTATGGCATAAATTGGGCACACCATCGGTATGGCTTTCCGACTTGTGATTTGACTTGTGCTAGAAGTTTTCTCGAGGGGGCTAAAATTGAGCTTGCAAAACCTGTTTCCATAAAAAGGGGGGCGCTGTTACTCCGAGATGATCTTGAGGATATATAATAGGTTTGCGGGCGCCAAGGCTAATCCTGCTAATCTTCGCTTAGCCGCAATTTGCGTGACTGCCTAGTGGGCTTTTCTCCGCGGCAACGAGTTAGCTAGCCTTCGTTGCTGTAACGTTAGTTTTTGCGATGCATTTGTCAAGATTTATATATGTAAGAGCAAAACAGATGTTTATTATATGAAATTTTTAGTTTTAATTTTATGAATTTATTTTCTTCGGAGATGTAGCATATTTTGCTCTCAAAAAATTCGTATTAAAACTTGGCATGCGTTTGCGGAACTAGGATATCTTATACACTTGTTTAACTGATCTACATAGCTTAAGAACATGGGCCGCTAAGGAGCAGGCATCAGCAATCTACACTTTTTATGTCACGGCAGATAGAAGACTGATCGAGCCAAGGACGACTAGCCACAGCTATATTACGATAGGTTAGAATCTTTACTTTCAGTGTCTAGAAGTTTGCACACTTAGATTCCTTTGTTCTCTTTCTTTATTTTCGAAAGCGGGCATCAATAAACGAGATGCCCGCCCCTGATGCTGTGTTTGTGTTTATTAAGATTAGTTACAAAATATTTTATAATCGTTTCAGGGTGATTAGAGTATAAATGCCCCATTTTGGCATTATTTAATGCTTATTATAAAAACGCATTCCCAGTAATTGTAAAATCTTTGTGAGCCCAGACTCATAAGAACACGCATTAAACTACAGTCAATACATTGTGTCGGACACAAATAAACATTTTAGGTTTGATTCAGACAGAAAGCTAAATCCTTGATTAAAAATTTGAACCAAATTTCTTGACGGGGTTACCGAATGCAAAATAGGAAAGACCACAGTGTATCTGCTATTTTTCTTATTTCAATTTTCAGCAATAGAAATTAGATCAGTCTTTTCTCAGGCAAAGCTTATGATTAGTTGATTACAATGACTGGAAAAAAAATTGGGGTGCCCGTGCTCGTTGGTGAGCTAGAGCCATTTTTCAACTGACAGAGCTCAATATCAAGGCAAATCCGTCATGTTTTCAATATGCGCGTGCACGAACGCGCGCTAATGATGCCATAAATTATGCGCAGTAAGGATGCGCAATGCAAATGTGAGGAATGACCTTAACAACTGTTTCATTCGGTTTTCCAAAATTATTTATTGTGAAAAATGATTAAATATGACAACTTCTCTACGTCATTCCTTTAAGAAAGGGAGAGGGGAGGACAGCCAATGGTTTCCAGTCATCCATTTATAACCTTTTCATTGTATTCAAGTAAAATATCTGAAGACCAAGTCCTGCATTTTAGGTTTTTTTAATATAATAAAATAAATATATTACATTATTTTTGCGGAGGGAGGAAAACCGAAAAACGTAAAACCGGAGAAAAACCCTGGGAACAAGGCGAGAACCGACGATGAACTCAACCCACATATGACAGGGCCGGCATCAAACGCCGGCTACATTGGTGGGAGGTGAACGCTCAAGCCGCTCCTTCAGAATTTCTTCTGGTTATTGTTCATGCGCATCAATATTAACCAGACCACATATAACCTCATCTTACCGCTCAATATCAGCTGACCATTGTTCACTACTGTTCAAATAAATACATCAAATGAAAAATTGGAAATGCATATATATGTTATCTATAAATCAGAAAAGAATTCAGGGAGGAACATTTAGAGTTACATTTGGAAACCATCAGCACATTCGCTCGTTGACCCACGGGACTCACTGATGCAAGATACGGCCTCCATCAACTGCAATGATTTGCCCAGTGACGTACTCAGCAGATGTACTCAGAAATAACACAACATCAGCAACATTTTCAGGCTCTCCTTTCCGACCAAACGGCACCTTACTGATACTTTCTTCTTGTTTTTTCTTGTTCTCTTTCATTCGCGCTTCTCGTTCATCCAGTGACAATCCATCCAATGATTCCTCAGGCCACAGGATGCACCCAGGAGCGACACCGTTCACGCGCACATCTGGCGCGAACTCTTTAGCCAATGAGAAGGTGCACATGTGAAAGCCAGCCTTGGAGATGGAATGCACTGAGTAATTGATCTTTGGTCTCACGCCATGGATATCACACAGGTTTATAATTGTTCCTTTGGATGCTCTTAAGAAGGGAAACGCCGCCTGCAAAGTTAATTTTTCAGTAACTTTGGAGTACATCAAGACATCTTAGGCCTAACTATACGTAGATATAGAAATACGTAAATATTGCAAGTTTCAAGTTATTATAAATAACAAACATTATGTAAATATTTTAAATAGCTTTATAAAATAACAGAGATAATACGCGCGCTCTCATTGGTCGATAGGTGTGTTTTGGTGAGAGTATGCAAACACGGTTGTGACGTTTAAAATTCACGCGTATTCTTGAAAATTATTTTATAAAAGCAATAGCCCACTTTTTCTGTGTGTGCATAGCCTCATCTAAACACTTTGAGAGAATTCTCGAAAGTAATGCAACCCGAGACGCAGTCGAGGGTCTGCATAACAGTCTCGAGTAAAAGTGCTCTATAACTTAAATAATGCATGAAGTAATATTGTAGCGCAAGTATTTACATGTGCTATAATTCGCCGCAAATGTAGGCTGCTTTCTGTGCCACTTAAAAACAAAACAAGACTCGAGGATGATCAAAAGAAGGTCAATCTACCTAAATATTAAGAGAACAAATAAGAAAGAAAGAAACGTAATCTTTTGATGGTAGGCCCTGCACCTTCCACTCTGGTTTTTTTTTTTTTTTTTTTTCGGTCGCGTTGAAAGTATACAGGCTACAACTTGCAAGCTTTTGTAATGGGTATGCCACCTCAGTATATATTAAGTAACTGATGCAGATCCTAACTGAATGCCAGTGTTACCTGTGAAAGGAAGAATGGCGAGGTTAGATTAGCTCGGACCAAGTCTTCCCACTCTTTCTCCATAACAGAGCCAATTGGAGTAGCGTAGAACTGAGAGGCGTTGTTAATTAAGACATCAAGTCTCCCCCAGACTGCCACGGCCTCACTGATGATTCGTTGGGCGGTGTTGCTTACATCGCATGTCAAGTCTCCTTGAACCAACGAGACTGAGTTGCTTCGAACGCTGAAATTTG
The DNA here is from genome assembly GCF_042242905.1 of Orbicella faveolata. NCBI lineage: Eukaryota > Metazoa > Cnidaria > Anthozoa > Scleractinia > Merulinidae > Orbicella > Orbicella faveolata. Next base: position 9,463,190 of record NW_028301541.1, read on the forward strand.
AATAATTTAAAGAAACCGCTCAAGTTCAGAGGTTTAGATTTTGCTGTCTAAATATTACTATTTGACTTTCGCGACCTTTTAAAAGAAAATAGCTTGTAGAGATTAAACTATTTCATTTTTCCAGTTCCTCATGGTCTTGGGAAGAGGGTACATCGATACAAAGTTTCCCCAACGATAGTCGAAGCTTGTAATAACTTATCCTTAGTAAGCAGTTAGAGGTATCCTATTCCTCACTACACTGAATGGCAGCTGGTCTAAAGTAGGGTTACCCTCGAGCATTAAATTATACATTTGGATAGAGAGAGGCACTGTGAGAGTAAAACGTTTTTCCCATGAACAAACCACAACGACCCTAGCAAGGTCTTCTGCCTGGAGCGGAAGAACCGCTGTCCAGCACGCTGAAAAATAAACCACCGTGCCTCCCCATCGCTCATGATAGCCTACATAAGCGTGATAAACTCAATTTACCTGTTAAGTTCTCTCAAAAGATTATTCGCCTCATCTTGAGACTTGTTGTAGTGAATGACAACTCTGTGTCCTGATGCATGTAATTTTCTGGCGATACAAGCACCAAGTCTTTTAGCAGCTCCTGTTACCAATGCCACTGGTGATACTCTAGGGGAAAGACGCTCATTTGACAAGTGGTTATTACTACGTGAGTTATCACGTAGTTGATGGCCTGCATCGCTGATGAAGAGATCTGGAGAGGCTGAGAAACCATTACCTAGGCACACGTCAGAGAATGAATTTGCCAATCCTGATAGGTTATCCCCATTGTGCCCAGATGCATCCGATTCCGAAGGGTCTCTTCCCAGGGATATTCCATTGGGGAGGAGGCTACCGTTACACATCGATGTAGAAATCTCGGCGTTGCCGTCTTTTAGCAGAAGATTGACGTTTGTTTGCGTCAAGTAACTGGGCTTTCCCTCGGAAGCATTCTCCCTGGTATTGTAAACTATTCCCAAATAGTCCTCTTCTTGAACAGTGGGGAACAACGATGTGAAATCTTCTTGGCCACTAATGTCCTTTGCCATCGTCTCAAGTGACTGTTTTATTTGTGGATGAACAAAGTCGGGAGTGACGTCAGCCAAGGAAATGATCACGTGGGATTCTTTGAGCGTTTCAGGATGAGGTACAAACCTTCGTTTACCATGCGGTGCAGAATCCAACGCATATTCGGTGACATCGTTTCCATAAAAGGAAAGATCCAAGTCGATTACAATTGTACTTGAAGGAATGCCGGTTGTACGTACCCGTCCCAACTGGCTTTCAATATCAAATAAAACGCGTTTTAATCTGAAGGAAAGAATCACTGGAGTTAGCATATATAGACCTGATGGTTCCCTGCAAACGCGTCTCATAGAAGGAATAGGGAACTGGGCATTGAGCATAGTAAAACCAAACGCAAAGTAGCCCTGACCGAAAGGACGCAGAACCGAGACCGTCTAACAGTCAGAAAGCGCGGAAAAACATGTGCGAGCAAGTGACGATAAGTTTTGCCTTTATTCCCGATTGGATGACAAAGTGACAAAAGTTTTTTGAGCCAATCGTTTAGCGAAGTACAATGTGAATCCCGGCAAAGGCGAATTGCTTTCGACATGAATAAATCGCCATAAAAGGAAGTGGTCTTGTCATTTTCATGTAGTGCCTAATAAATGAAATGATACAGTTATAAGGCGCGTCTCTGTAATATTTTAATTTAAGGCCCCTTAAAATAAGTAAATGACAGATTTTCCTACCTTTTCATATACTTAAACTAGTGAAATCCTGAAGCCTGAAAAAGGTACCCCTCTCGGGCGGAGCTTCACTGTATAAGCCATTATATGGGGAGTACCTTGGGCCCGGGCACAAGTTGTAATAAAATTAAAACGTCTTATTCTGAAACACTTTGCGAAATTACATTCCTACTTACCCAGCAATATCAAGCTTAGTTTTGACAACGACAGCCATGTTGACGAAGTCATCAGCCCCATCTCCAACCATAACAGGCTTGGTCCAAAAAGCTTTCGAAATCTTAATAATATTGACCTTCTCTTTTAACAAATTTATGGCCTGTGACAAACTATGCAAAGGATCCTTGTTGGAACCGAGTAATATATGGGCCTCGTGCCAGTCAAAATCTTCCCAGCATCGTTCAATGGTCACAGATGAGCCTTTAGCAAAGCGTAAGGCGTTTGGTTTTGCGATGATCACTTTAACCGAAGGTACACCATGCCGCACCACGCAGATACGCGCTACATCCGTTGCGACTGCTTCAATTAGGTTGTATTTCTTGTTTTCGACGTGGAAGAGAACTTCTTTTGTAATTGTCTTGTTGTTTATGGTATCTTCGACGCGATCTGTCTCGCCAGCTCTCTTGATGGATGTTCTCAGTCGAATGGTGATGTAAAGCTCTTGGAGTTTTCCCAGCTCGTGTGGACTGATACCCACTTCTGTGCGGACACACAGATCATTTATCTCCACTTCATCCATTTTAGTTAATGATCCTGCACAATAAAATTTTGATCAGTTTTATTTCATAGGGTAAAGCCTGCATATGGGCCAAGTGGTCCATCAGGCCAGAGTTTATCTCAGTTTCCGTTGCATGAAGCGACTAGGAGGATTTCTAATCTCCCCGCCCCGGGAATGCATGCTAGTCCATCGCAGGGTTACTCCCAGAATTAAATTCGTCGGTACCCATTTATACACCTGGGTAGCGAAAGGCACTGTGAGAGTAAAGTGTCTTGCCCTAAGAACACAACACAATGTCCCCGGCCAGGGCTCGAACCCGGACCGCTCGATCCGGTGACGAGCGCACTAACCATGAGATCACCGCAAGTCCTATTTGCTCTCTGTTTTGGTTCAAACTCAGTAAAGTTAATATTTTACTTCGTGTTATGGATCTGCTTTCAAACTGAATCGTTTTCTAAGGCACATTAATATTTTCACGGTCGAACGGTTAGTTCTTAAGGTTATTTATGGTTTTCCTTACGGTTTCACGGACTGCTTGCGCCTTAAAGAACATTTGTTAAAATTAAAGGACACAGTTGTAAGTTTTCTGTTTATTTCGAACTCAATTATTGTTGTAATTTTTGTTTATATTTTGGCACTCGGCGTGTTGTAATTCTGGGTTTTGCTTTTCTATAGTTTCTAGTTTTCATTAACTCACTTCACCTCACCTAGCTCACCTCACCTCACCTCACCTCACCTCACCTCACCTCACCTCACCTCACCTCACCTCACCTCACCTCACCTCACCTCACCTCACCTCACCTCACCTCACCTCACCTCACCTCACCTCACCTCATCTCACCTCCTCGTGTCGTGTTGTAACGTCTTATTGTATCTTCTTCTGTATGGACTTGTATGAAAGTTTTTTGCTATCGACGCGTGCGTAACGATACTGTGAATAAACAAGTTGCTGTCTCAAATGTGGTTTTCATTCGAAGGCAGTTCTGCGTCCACAATTCGTCACAAATGATGTGTGAAAACTGATATAAACAAACATACAGTTGGAAGAATAATGTTTAATCTTTTCAGTTTTAACATAAAAAAAGTAAGACGATCTCCCAGCTACACTTTTTGCATGAAGTGTGATTGTGCTATTTATTTTCCCGTGAAACGAGTCTTAAGTTCTTAGTTCTTTGTAATTAGTTATTCCCATTTTTTTTTTCATGCGCATGTGAACGCGTGACCCGTAAGACATCTTGTATTACGCGAATTAACCTTTGGTAATCTTTGTTCCATAGTAAATGTTAATTTTGCGCTGTGCTTGGGCGCTGCGAACTTGAAATAAATTTTCGCGATTTTAGGCCTTTAATTCTACCTATAAGTAAAATGCGTCAGCTCCCAGGTTTCCATTGCCTTCAGTATTCTTTACTCTAAAAGTCTGTACAAGTTACAGGATTTGAAAATATTAATCCGTAAATTTGTTGTTCAAGAGTGATGGCATGAATTATTGCGTGAACGTAAAATAATTTTGATCATAGTCGTGACGTGTGAAAGAAGCCAAAACTGTTATGTGACTGAATGTTGATTGAATGGAGTGGTGGGACCCACATCTAACCGTTTTGAGAATCAGAGGTCTTATTATTAAGTTGAACGATAGATATATACAAACTCATATACGATATAGCCCGTTAATATTTAGGGTTGCAAGTATCAATCGTATGAACTGGAAGAAAACCAACACAAATATGAACACGAGTCGTTCCGAAGCCATAAGCTACATCCGTCTTTTACTGAGCACAGATTTCATACAACTCATCGACATACCAAGACTTAACGTCTCTTATTATTCAGACAACAACAAACAGAAAATATCTCATACCTTAGACAAATGACTAAAATCCAGCGAAACACGATCAAAGCAGATCCCGTGAGAGCAACACCAGATACCACATTTTCCGTTTAGTTTCTTTAGTTTTTATCTTTCACTGTAATACGGGGGCCAATATGTTCGCACGTTAATTAAAGCTGATGACAAGATGCTTTAGAAATGCAACAAAACCTACAGTAGTAATTACCTTGCATTAACATAACAATTCGCCAATAACAATAACAATTCGCCACAAAATTTATTTTTCTCTCAAATCATCTCGCATTTTACGGTATTAATTGTAATTGTTGAAAAATTCCATTATTGTTTTCCACTACAATGTCGGCAAGAGTTTAATAACCTTATCACACTTTTTGAGAAGATAAAAAGAATGGTCAATTGACCTCTCGATCATTACCGCTTCGTAACTGACAGTAAAGTAAATACTAACAAAAGCAAGGAAATTAGTGATATAATAACTGAAAAAATCGACGTTTACTTCGCAGGAAAGATTGACTAAACCAAAACAGAGCTCGACTGATTAAAATACCTTTGAATTTGTTCCACCCTTTAGTTCTGAATGAAAGATTTGCATCCACCATGTGTGGCTACCTCGCGTTAGAAGGTAATCAAGTTTTGTTCTGTCAAAGCTTATTAGGTTTTATTGTCAAAGAAAAAACTGTAGGATATCGCCTGTTTAAAAGCGATTGTGCCATTGATATTTCTATGACTTGTTAGAAACAGGCCAGAGAAAATGTCTTCATTTTTTAACTTATCTAATGCACGTGTGCGTATTGAGTTCAATTAACAAATGGTAAACGCCACAGCGTGCACTATTGAGTTATGGATGCACGCGGGAGGTTGCTAAGTACGAAAGAAGCGTAAGAGTCGCACTCGGCTAACGCCTCGTGCGACTCTAGCTTTTTGAGTGCTAAGCAAACCTCCCAAGTGCATCCATAACTCAATAGTGCACGCTATGGCGTTTACCATTTGTTTTATAACATAACATTGAGACATTGGAACAACAGAAGTCCTTTTATTGAGCTACATCACAAAAAAATGTTCGTGTAGTCTTACCTGACCAGAGAAAACAAGCGCGCGAAAATTCATTCATGACAACCGACTGCACACCAGTAACTCGATAAAGTTTCATCTTCAGACAACTGTGAAGACAGTTTCGCATTTCTGGCACAAGAACGTCGGCCATTACTTTGGAAACAATGTCTGTGAAAAGATTTGCTTTGTAAACATTAGCACACACGTCAGCAGCGTACACCCATGGGCAAATAATAGACGCTAAATTAACCAATCAGAGCGCACGCTTTGCTTTAGTTATGTTATAATTGATATTAGTATAAATCTACAAGCACGCGTTTTTCACGAATGCCGTTCTCTAATTGGCTACACTATTCACTATCTATTCTGCTGTAGATAGTGAGTACAGTACCATATTCCAGTGTCTGCCTGACGAGTGAGTGTTAACAAACTAGTGCTCGCTCCTTCACGTTTCCCAAGTATCTGTGGAAAGGATTTAGATCTACTAGCCGCGCTGATTCTACAGAAGACAAAAGTTGGAATGAAAATATGGAATGAAGCTTTTCTTGGTAAAACCAGGAGTCGAATTAATGAATATATTCTCCTTGTTAAACTTTTAAAAGTGATTTTTAATTAGCAATTTTCAAAGTCATCAAAAGGTTGCGTTTTAATTGACACATTTAATAAAAAAGTGACCTGTCTTGATCTGTAAGTTTTGAACGACTAGCAGATATAACTCGATTTATACTAAAACAATAAGATTATTCGACTTCTATTGCGAGATAGTTGACAAGGGCGCATTACGCGATAGAAATCTCGAGCTCATAATCTAATTGCCGTACATGTATATTTCTAAGGCTTGTATTGGCATTGCAATTTGTCGATGTCACGCTTGTTTAGGTCTGTGCTTAATGCGACTTCATGTACAATAGTTTATCAGTCTGTGTATTAATCTGGTTGCTAGGTAACCGGGGGCTTACTGGCATTTTTAACATAGCTCTTGAACTGTCAAGTCACAGTATTCCTAATCTACCGTACTGATCTATTGAATTAACAATTAGATTACTTCCTCTCGATTTCTGAAAGGTGTTAGGCCATTAGACCGAAACCTGAATCAACTATAACTTCACAGAAATCAGTCGTGAGCGAATAGATTACAAAATCCTTGCATTTGCTTTCGATTCTTACTCTACTTACAATACTGTAGCATAACCGACAACTTAATAACACTAACAAAACTTACAATTTATTAATACCTTACCTTACTTCCTTATTTATGACCATTTATAATAGTGCATCAAGCTTGACGTTAACTAACATTACTTTGATATATTATATTGGGTACATATTAACACACAGTGCTATTTAAACAAAGAGGAAAAACACGAAAAGTGCTATTTGTCGTAATTTTCTTTGCAGAAATTGTATGTAGACAGCTACAATAGATGACTTCAGAGCATTAGAGTGAATAGTTGGTGCGTTTTGCTTTATTGGTTAGTCATCTTTACTTTCTCTTCGTAAAGAGAAAAAAAAGCTAAGAATAAGCCTTTGCTTGCATGCACATGTTTTATAAGTACGCTAAGTATTGAGCTAAGGTTATGAAAGTTTTACGATCTTTTTACATGTAGGAATTCAAAAATACTTATTTGAATGAATGGAATTTGTATTTATAACGGTATTAGTATTTATAACGTCATATTGCTCGGCATTGACGTCAGGAATGTGAGAAAAACGCATGCCGGCGATCATGGTTGACCACCTCAGAAGACAAAAGTAGCCTTGAGATATGGAATGACGGATTTTTCTTGGTAAGAACAGGAATCATGTCAATGAATTTATTTATTGGAGTCAATTGACCGCCTCAGATTTTGAGATGCAGTAGAATTAATTGAAAGTGCATCAACAGTTAAGTTACTGTTGGGATCAACGAAGCATGAATGTTTTGACTATCGAGTGAAGAGACAGGAGGTTACACTACCAAAATAGTTCACTAAAGTTATGTGTTCTAAATTTGGTCAATAGCCTTGAGGGAAACTTAACCATTGCCTTGTAAGATAACAAAAGAGTTCGTATAGTGTGATCGTCCGGGTGAGTGTAGTTCTGAAAAGAACTGTTGTTGGTGACTGACGTTTCGACAACCTGAGCGGAAGTCATCTTCAGAGTCAAGTGAATAGTGTTTGTCAGTCGATGATCTTATAAGTCTGGTCCGTTGAACGTGATTGGTCAGTATAGCCATGATGGTATTGGCTGAAAGACTCGTGTAAAGTTTGTCATCAGTCATTGGTGGGTTTCGATCCGTCTATTGTTAGTCAAGTAGGTCGGTTTTGGTCCGTGTATTGTTAAGTCGGTCTGTTAGAAGTCCGTTTGTCGGTTTCGTTTCTGTCGTGGATAAGTCGTTTGTAAGGCGCCGGTAGTTGTTGACATCTGTTAAGAGGCGTTTGTTCTAGGTTAGTGTACCAGCTTTCCAGAGTCAGTCGTTGAAAATAGTTTGTACTGTAGGTTAAGCACTGAGCAGAGTCCCAGTCAATGTTGTGGTTTGTCAGTTGATGATGTACAGCAATGTGATTGTTAGCATCACCATTTCTCGTGGCTTGTTTGTGTTCAGTCAGTCTCGTGTTAAGGTTTCTGCCAGTCTCACCAATGTAGGAAGCCTGGCAGTCGGAGCATTTGATCTTGTAAACTGCTCCCTGTCTGTCGTTAGGTTCGTCTCTGTCTTTCACGTTGGTCAGTAAGTGTCGTAACGTAGTTGTAGGTTTGTGGGCTACACGAATGTTGTAGGGCTGTAGGATCCGCGAGATGGTCTCAGAAGTGCCCTTAATGTAAGGTATAGTCACTGTAGTAACAGGCGTAGGGTTCCTGTTCGTAGCGTCAGCTTCAGTAGGTCGGTAAATGTTTCGTCTAATAAAGTCAGCGTTGTAGTTGTTTTTGTGAAAAACACGTTCAAGGTATCTGTTTTCGTCACGTAAGCTGTCCGGTGTGTCACAAACTAGTTGCGCTCGTCTCGTCAAAGTCTTTATAGTCGTGGCTTTGTGTGAAGTCGGGTTGTAGGATGATTCGTCAAGTAATCTGTCGGTATGCGTCGGTTTTCTGTACACTGTCGTTCGTAGTTCGTTGTTGTCGCGGCTTACCAAACAGTCTAGAAAAGGAAGTTTTCCATTTTCTTCGATCTCTTTAGTAAACTGGATGTCGGCGTTCTGTTCGTTTAGGTGGTCGTGAAAATCGTCAATTTCGTCTTTGTGAACGGCGGTAAAGGTGTCGTCAACGTAGCGTAACCAAAGCGGTATCGTTTGTCGGCAAGTTGCAAGGGCGCGTTCCTCCACGTGTTGCATCACAATTTCTGCGACAACAACAGAAACAGGCGATCCCATTGCTGTTCCATGCAACTGTTTGTAGTGTTTACCGTTGTACTGAAAGTAAGTCGATGTAAGGCAAAGGTTCAGTAAGTCCATGATGTCTTCTGTAGGTAACGGCAGTTCAACAGTAGATTGTTGTATAGCGGTCTCGGTACACTGTAATGCCAATTGAAGTGGAATACTGGTGAACAGTGATTTCACATCAAAGGACACAAGTTTGTAGTCGTCAGGTATCTGTACTGTCTTAATAGCGTCAATAAAGTTCTCCGTAGATTGTAGTTTGCGTCTTGATTTGTCAGTAAGGGGTTGCAGTATGGTCGTCAAGTACTTAGATAGTTGATACGTAGGGGACCCACAGAATGACACTATAGGTCGCATCGGTATACCAGGTTTGTGCAGTTTCGGTAGTCCGTAAAGTTTCGGTGGTTGAGGTACTGAGCACCTCAGTCGATAGTAGCGTTGAGTGTCAATAGCGTCAGTCTTTTTAAGCGTAAGTATTTTGCTGTTAAGTTTACGTTGAAGTGCTGGCGTCGGGTCGCGTTTAAGTTCTTCGTAAGTTTGTTTGTCGTTAACAAGTGCGTCCATTTTGTCAAAGTAGTCAGTCTTGTCCATAACAACAGTGACACGTCCTTTGTCAGCTGGTAGTATGACAATGTTGTTGTCGTTTTTCAGTCGTTTCAGTGCTTGCTGTTCGTCTTTTGTCAAGTTATTGTCAGGTATATATAGAGGCTGATTGTACCGTGGAAGCAATTCTGCTTCTGATGTTATCCTTGGCAGATTCTGATAAGTCTCGCTGACGAGACAGAACCGCCTCAACACTAGATACAATAGACTCGGTCGGTATCCGTTGAGGCGTCACTGAGTGTTTTGGTCCGTAGGACAGTACGTGAGTCTCGGTTTTGTCTAAGGGACGGGAAGGAATATTCCTGACCCAGTTGTCGTCAGTTGTCGTCAGTTTTCGGTCGTTTTTTGTCTTTATTGCGTTGAAGTGTTGTCAGTTTTCGTTCTTGTTCAGTACGAACGCGGTCTGTGGTTTTGTCGGCTCGCCTGTCGGCGATTGTCATAACAGTGTCAAGTAAGTTAGTCGGTAACAGTTGTTTAAGTTTGTCAAGTTGTTGTTGTAGTCTATTGTTGCAGTAGTTGAGTCTTCTGTGACAGTCGTTTATCCGTGCCTTGACCAGACGCCTGCAAACTTAAACAACTGTTACCGACTGCTCAGTGCTTAACCTACAGTACAAACTATTTTCAACGACTGACTCTGGAAAGCTGGTACACTAACCTAGAACAAACGCCTCTTAACAGATGTCAACAACTACCGGCGCCTTACAAACGACTTATCCACGACAGAAACGAAACCGACAAACGGACTTCTAACAGACCGACTTAACAATACACGGACCAAAACCGACCTACTTGACTAACAATAGACGGATCGAAACCCACCAATGACTGATGACAAACTTTACACGAGTCTTTCAGCCAATACCATCATGGCTATACTGACCAATCACGTTCAACGGACCAGACTTATAAGATCATCGACTGACAAACACTATTCACTTGACTCTGAAGATGACTTCCGCTCAGGTTGTCGAAACGTCAGTCACCAACAACAGTTCTTTTCAGAACTACACTCACCCGGACGATCACACTATACGAACTACTGATACTCCTGGGTTCAAACCATTTACTGTATAACAAAAGAGGCCAAAAACATTGATTTATTTACATGTATATACGTAAACAGTAATTATGATACGAATTTTACACATACTGTTAAATTTAGTTCGCATTTAAAATACACCACGCCATTAATCACCAATCTTACATTCGGCTTTCCAATTCACTTCAACCTCGAGACGTACAAAACACTCGAACAGAATAAATGCTGAAATAAATTACAAACCATTTAGTTCTGTTAGAATTCACATTGCTCTCGTTGTCTGACTCCTTTCTTCTAAAACTTGCGTTCATTTGATATTTCTTAGCTGCTGCAGCAAAGTGCCATGTTAAATAAATTAACTCCGTTTTGCCCTGGCTTTCATCGTGGAGAACAATATAGCTAGTATGAAGGTTGTAGTAAGATCTATTTGCAATTTAAACGCTGAACAATCTTGCACGCCTACAAATGTCAACCTTCCACACTAACAGCAGTTAAAACCGAGTTGTTTCTCCGGAACGACACGCTAATAGTGTTTTTCTTCGTTGTAAACAAAAATAATGACAATGCTAAAGTTGATTTGCCCTCTTCTCATACTCAAATCGAGCCGGAATTCTGGGTTTTGACGAGGTACGACATATTTTGTTCAATTTAACACAGCTATCATTCTACCTGGCGACACTGGACGAGCGATGAGCAAGTTGCGACCCACTTTTAGCGCCAAACTGAAAGGTACGAGAACATTCAACTCCGTCTCCAGTAGGAAAAGTTGCCCAACTTCAATGCCTTTCCGTGAACATGCATTGATGTCAGCCGGGTCAATACAGTTTATCCCGCCTGTCGGATCCTGATTGGTCAATTCAAATTTCACGCGCACCAGCAGCAAGGAAAAATATTCAGCTACATTTTTGCTAAGATATCCACTCAATTACATTGTAAGTGTAAGCTTGCACGATTGTTTTGCTGCGCTCGCTGCGCTCGGCTTCTTCGACCACGGGCCAATATTCCCCAGTGCGGCCCTCGCACTCGGTTGGTTAGAGGTTAATGTTTTTTTTTTAAGATATGTCACTCCACTTATTGATTTGTCAAAATTATTAATATCATCGAGCAAAATTCATTTTGTATTTATTTTATATTTTAACAATGGCATTAGGAAAAAAACTCACTTTTAAACTTAAATCCCCGCAAATTTAACAAATTGACGTCAGATTTTTTTGCTTCTGTCCTCTTACTGATGACAAATTGCGTCAAAACATTGTCAAAGTGGCTGTGGAACCACGAGCCGCAGGCGAGCGGTTTCGCAGTAAACGAAGATAAGTGAATTTTATTCAAAATGACGCATTGTGACGACATTGTCAATAGCTTTTCTCGCTTTTTGATTGGCTACTTAGAAAAGTCAATAAAATCCAATTGGTTGAAAAGTTGACACTTCGACAACTGAAAGTTGAACTGTTGAAAGCTTGTATAAATTAAAATTTATCCGTCTGTACATGCGTTGATGATAAAAATGAGCCAATCAGCCCGCGAGAAATTAGACAGTTATTGTAAAAATTCACATCGAAAGGTGATATATAAACCGTCGTTACGTTTTCTATGCATAATTTACAAAAAAATTTAAATTTGAAGCCTTCCAGAAAATATAAAGTGAAAACCCGTGTGTAAGAATCTAGTGCCAGAACCTTCTGGCAGAAATTTCCCATTTTAATACCCAAAAATATAGGAACCTGTTTAGCCAAGCCATAGTTTTTAGAGGGAAATGGTGATGAAGCCTGGCAAACATCAAAGGAGCAGACAATGATGCCAAGATTTATGTTGGAAGCTGGGTCCACGACCGTGCACAATCTTTTGTTTTTCGCTCATACACTATGCATGAATTACGTAACTAAAACGTTTCTTTGGTTAGTTCCTCAGTACGGAGTAAACAACTATTGCGTTTTGTGCACGGTCAAGGCCAAAAAAGAGAACAGATACCTAAAACAAAGATATTTGTCGGGTTTCATAACCATTTCCCTCTATGATTATTGCCAAGCAAGATCAAGCAGGTTCTTATATGTTGGTTACAGTTAAATTATGAACTATTGTTATAAAGCAACACTACGTAGGTATACATTATGTAACCAGTTGTGCTAGGCTTATCATGATACACTTGTGAATAAATACTGTATATTTGAGGCCAAACCCATGTATATTTATTTTTCTGGTAATCGTCAATTATATCTCCTTCATAGAAATTAAGAACCTAATTAAGAACCTACTTAACCTGAATTACCCCAAAATACAAGAAGCTATTTTGCCAGACTTCAAAAAATGTAGGGTCTTACACGCGGGTTTTTTACTGCGACTTGTTCAAATAGAAATAAAACATTCCAAGTCATTCGTACCATCCTGACAATGCAAAATTGCCTTTGCATTGTTTTCTTAGCCTACTTAATTATATATGTAATGTTATTTTCCTCGCTGTTCAACTTTAAAAGGTGTCATTATATTTCATTCACAGGCTTTTACGCTAAAGGATTAAGACCAAATTAATACAAAAACAATTTTAATCTGCCTTGGGGTGCTGCGAGGTTAGTTCTCGATGAATGCAGTGAAACGTTTAAAAGACGTACATTAAAAGTTTACAAAAAAAGTTAAGACATGTTTTTCGTTAGTTCAAAATTTGCCTGAGTTATCCCCAACATTTTAATGATTTTTAGTCATTTGGGATATACTGATACCTTAACTTTTGTTCATTCTCAGTTTGTTTGTGGAGATATATATTTTGTAAATTATTTTCCCTTTTATTTTATCGACTGGAAAGAACTTTTGTAAATCAATAGAGTGGCGAGCCTACTATGTTGCGATGTAACTCTGCTAACAGATGATATACTATATTGGGTTATTGTCAAATTCAAAAGTGCCAGAATCACTGAGTTCTCCTTGTTATATTCTTACTACAGAAAATGCTGTTGAAGCATGATTGAAATAAACAGCGGAACTAATGAATTCTGGTGGCTGTCTTCGTCCTCGCATTCACATCTTTACGGTGGCAGTGATGGTGGTGATGTAATAACGATAATGATTTCTTAAAAATGATGACAATAATAATGATTTCTCTCCAGTGTTGTTTTCTGCTGTTTCAATTCATAATGACATGATGAAGTTTTCTTTAATGATGTTGATGATTATAATCATTATGCCAGTGGAACGGCGATAAATCATGATCAACAATTCTAAAGATATTCTTGCAATTGAAGACGTGATTTTCTTGCCGATGGGCTGACATCAGTCAGTTTACTCATCATTGCCTCCCTCAGCCTCTTGTTCAACCGCTGGCATGCCTTCAGGCTCCACAAGCCAGGCGAATTCTGTAACATAATGAGAATACAACGAAATTAAAGTTCCAAATTTAACAAGGTTTTTTTTTTAATCACGTTAAGTTTTGAGTATCAAGAATTGCTGTGTGAGGTACAGAAAAAAACCTCGTGCAAGAACTTAGAGGTTTAAGAACCATCTGGCAGAAAATTGACATTTTAATACCCAAAAATTTAAGAACCTGTTGAGCCCAAAAAGATCAAGCAGGTTTTATATATGGGTTACAGTCAATTATGACAAACATTTTAACCAAGTAGTGTGACTTTGAAATTTCAAATTTATATTGACAAGAAAATACATAATACAGCTGTGAATAAATGCTGTATATTCAAGGACCAAACCCAAGCTTAATTTATTCTTTCTGGTAATCAATTAAAACTATATCTCCTTCATAGAAATTAAGAAGCTAATTAAGAACCTACTAACTGCCAATAACTAACTCAAAATACAAGAACCTATTTTACCAGACTTCAAAAAAATGTAGATTCTTACTCGGGATCCTTTACTGTATTCACAATTCGCATCAGTAAATATAGACTTCCCTTTAACAATTAAGTTTTTCACTCGTTTCGTTATTAAACTTTGCACGATTAATATATTTCATATGTTCTTTCTGATGACCTTATTTGTTGTTTTGAGTAGACCATCATATTTACGGTTCTGTAAAATGTAGCCCAGTCTCTGTATTCAAGCGAGGTTTGGGTTGGCCTTGTGATGATAGCGACTAATAACAGTTAGTATAATAACAGGCTAATTTAGATTTGTAAACGGTAGTAAGGTTTGTATTATAACAAAGTCAACTCTACCATCTCATCACTGTTCAAAGGTGTAGTAACTAAGCAATAATCTACAAAAAGGCTTATTTCAAACTGCAAGATGCCAGACGTTCCCAATGACATCAACGAAATTTTCCCGCTATCGTCTTTAATTAAAAGTCGTCTCTAACCAATCTGATAATCCATCAAGTAATTTCGCTCGCATGCGATTGGTCAAAACTCGTCACCTGACTGAATATGTCCCAGCTGAAACTGGGGAATATCCGTGTGTTGTTCCTCAATTTTTAAATCCCTTGTGTTTCGAAAAATATTTGAAGATTAATTAACAATATGGCCTGTATTTGACTTTGAAAATATGCTCGAATATTTGTCCTTGGACATTATCTGTTCCTCGAAGCTCACAGTCTTCCTCGAGCGTCGCTCCGTGAAAACGCTTCTTGGATAAGTTCCGCGGTCAAATATCTTGGCATATTTTCGTGCCAAATTGAGGCTATTGTTTACTCAGTTCTAACAAAAATTTACAGAGATATAATGATATCTGAGAGGATGATATGCTTGTGAGTGGCTTTGTACCTTCCATTCCTATCCTTCTGTCCTGGTGTAGGTTGGCGCTTTTAATCAGGTCTTTTAACTCGTCTGCAGAAACTTTCCAATCCATGGTTTCCAGCAGCTCTCTTAGCTCAGCAGATTCGATATATCCTTTGTTATCGGAGTCGAAAACGCGAAAAGCTTGAACGATATCATCTTCAGTATCTTCAGGTGTTTTCTGCTGTTCCATGAGTTGTATATACTCCTCAAGGTTCAACCTTCCATCCCCTGCATCGAAAGGGACAACAATAAATTTTAGGGACTACTCCATGGAAGTCGCGTCTTATCAATACAAATCTAAAAGAACGTTTTGTGCGATTTATCTCTTATGGTAAAAATAAACGGCAAAACAGGTATACATTTCTCAAGATACTTAGACTGTGCGAATTTAGACAGGTGCTTCAAGTCACACTGAAATGTCCAGTACAAAAAAGATGCAGCTTTTTGGAAAAGTTTTAAAAACTTCTGTACATGCATGCATGAGATTCAGAACCACGAAATGATACCAACGTGTTCATCAAAGATTGGACAGTTTTTTTGATACCGTAATTGTAGCATGAACTGATAAAGAGTGGTAATAGTGACCCAATGTGGTAGAAACTGTTTTGAACCATATTAAAACAAATTTGTCATAACATCAAGAAAATCAAAGTCACGCCAGACATGCTACTGAACGTTTGATCGATGCAGGGGTAAACTCCTTAAATTCGTAGAACTGTAACAGAACCTCAGAAGAGTTTAGATATTTTATATGACACCAAAAAAATACCAGGGGAGCTTTCGCGCGAAAACATACATATCTTCACAATGAAAATAACACGTTATCTTCTCTCAACCACTGACAATCGACCCCAACAGATCGCGCCTTTCGCAGCGAAAGTGAAGTGTTTGGTATTTATATAATAAATAGAACATAACATGGCCGCTTGGAGATAAAAAAACATTCTCCTCTCGTGTTGAAAGATATTTCACTCGTCCGCTTTGTCCACTCGTGAAATATTTTTCAACACTCGTGGGGCCATGTAATGTCCTCCATTTAATAACGCCGCTAAAGACATACTCTGCTCACCATCATAATCCACAGTGAAAATCATTTGTTGTAAGTCTTCTTCTGTCGGGTTAAAACCCAAAGTTTTCATTATTCTATTCAGTTCTTTTGTGGTAATATATCCATTGTTATCTCGATCAAACATGTAGAAGGCATCTCGGTATTCTAAAAAACAAGATTTGGTTGTAAGAGCACTATTTTACTGTAAGTCGTTTATTCAAAAGGCAAAATGATTTACTTAGAATGTATATCACTACTGAAACATATAGATATATGTCGTTTTTTGAAAATTTTATCATAATAATGATGTTCTGCACATTTTTACTTTAGGTACGTGGAGTTTATTTAAACAGGGATCATAGCTTCTAAGCATGTATTTTGTATTTTTTACAAAATGTTTTTTTTTTATTTCTGACGGAACCAAAATCAAGTTATAAAGTTCTGGTGTGTGGCAAATCCATTCAGAAATTATTACGTTCAACAGATCTCCCATTTTACTAAAAACAATCTTGATGCCAATTTTTAAACGCCATTTTTTTTCCTGAAAAATGCCAAAATCTCAAAAACCATTAAAACAACATTGAAATTTTGAGAATGACGAGTTCAGCATGTACATGTTTATCATTGCAAAGTTTCAGACTAGTTACTTCAAAACTCAAAAAGTTATCAATGTAGTGCCCTCCTTTTGATTCCTCTCTGCTCACCGTGGTTGCCGAACGAAATGCTCCTAATTATAAGAGGCGTAGGACATTGAATTTGTGACACAAGAAGACTAATTGAAAACGTACCTTCTATTTGCTCTTCAGATAACCCTTCCTGTGTTTAAAGGGAAGGAAAAATGGAGAGATGATGACTAAGCTGGTAAATTTACTACTTACCAGCTATACGCTAAATAGTAATCTTTAGGCTTTAAAAAATATCAAGGCAACTCATTTCTCGTAAATTATCATCTTAAATAACTTTTGCACATTTGTTTCATGGTACCTTTCCAAACTCTAACGACAATTCAATTCACTTTCTAGTAAAGAAGAAGTGAGGGGAAGATGTAATAGGTAAAGCGTCCCAGCTAATCGGAATGAAATATTAACATCTTTTGTCCGTAAAAATCGAGTTATAATCGAACGTTGCCAAAAGCAAACCAACAGGAGGAAGTAGATCAGTAGTGGAACAGGCTCCCGAGTAAGACGAAATTTGAAAAAGCTGCTAAGAGCGTGCTGGGTGAGCACGCTGGAATCTCAGTTATCAGTTAAATTTTCGGTATATCTTAGCCGTTAGTTACCATCCCAGCTATCAATTGAAATTTTGACCAATTGAGTTCACCCTCGTACAGACCCTTGGTTAATTGGAAGGGTTCCAAGAACATCAAAATGGCTTTGCACGTGCTTCATAAGACTTGGTGCATTTTCTGTGCCGTTATTATTCTGACGATTAAAATTTTCTTTGAATGCCAGTTTGACACATGACTAGTCACGCGCTCAATGGATTTCAGTGCAACGACTTCAACCGGGACCAGCTGGGAATTTTCAACCAATCAAAGACTCTGACTTTATTTGTGATCTCACCAATCGTGTTCTAGCTGTGAGATTGTTAGCCGTTCGAACAGACGATATTGTCTGCTAAATACCTTCAAATTTCGTTGATTTCAACAGCACCCGCGACAAACAAGCGACAAAAGTATATTTTATCTCGTTCCATTTTACTCCTCGGAAGGGTTTGGGGACTGCTCTCGTCGCGCTCGTTTGCTGAAGCACGTTTAATAAGTTAAGCAAACACCGTGAGCAAACAACTTTCTGGCGTAAATAAAGCCACTAGCGTGACGTTTATTTTTCTCAAATATCCTATCTTAAAATAACAAACATTTGATGCTATCTTCAGCAAAGGTGGGGCGCGAAAAAACCGCCACATGGACAATCAACTCACAAGGTATTTGGCTAGAGCAAGGGAGGTGGAGGGAAACCTGAAAGTTCTGTTAAGCCTGGCGTTGCCGTTGAATGGCGAGGAGGCCGAAATTAACAGTGCACGCGATCTAAATAATATCAGTGCGCTCGCCCACTTTCATCTGATTGAAGGTTCCTAAGTAATCTGCCATTCCTGCTCCACCCAAATAACCTTGATGTCTATTACCAACAGTCAAGCAAATGGCTCGATATAAAATGACATTATATGTGCTGCATATAATGTTTGTTTTTATTTGAAACCAGCGGGTAGAAGACAACTCTTCGGCGTTCAGCGACAAAATGATAAACAAATTATTTTCATCTCTACTGAGAAGTCCGATCCAGTGACAAAAACAACTTCGAGCAACAAAATAACTCTAGCACTTTGCACGTGGCGACGAAAATAATTTTTTTGAAATTACCAGCGCGACCCAGCATGGACAAAGCTCTGTAGAGTCTAGCGGCTAGATGTTTGCGAACACAGTGTGAACATCTTAAGTCCAAAGCAAAAAATAAATCCTAACCCAGTGGTAGATATTATACGGACAGCAACAACAGGACAACTCCGCATCATGACTCAGCGAGAAAAATTATTTTCAGCCTTGGGATATAGTAATTCTGAACTCAAGTGAGTCTATCCTAGACGATTATCCGGCATTCAAGTTGTCTGCGCTGAGGTAAAAATTATTTTTGTCGGGCGTTTGTTGTGCTGTTAAAGTCGACGAAATTTGAATGTAATTGGCAATCGATCAAAATTGTGTCTTCCAACGACTAGTCTTCACGATGCTGCAACATGACTGATAAGATCAGAAACAAACTCAGATTCTCTTAATGGTCTGAAACCGTGCTCTAATTGGTTGAAAACAAGCAGGTGGCCTGCATGTAGTCGTTGCACTGTGGGATTATTGCAAGCTTCATATAATGAGCTTTCAAATATCAGCTTTCCGACTTTCGTAGCTAAACCGTTTTAGAACTTTTAGTCAGGTGCAATTTCACTGAAAAATGTTTTTACAGAATGGCTTTTATAGAATAGAAGCAATTAAAGGCGAATCCCATTTATAAAGCCTAATATGAAAGGATGAACATTAAAGATCCTAAAAGACAGTTTTGTTTATAAAAGAGGAGGGTCAGTTTATCACGTAATCAAAGCAATTTGAATTGATTTCTAACAGGAATACGTCTGATTAATATGAGTAAGAGTGCTAGCCATTTATCGCAATATGTTTTTGAACCTTTAAAGTCGCGTAACGGTCAATTTCCTTTTTCTAAGTGCCCTTCGGACTTAAGTTATCCAGTAGTATTTTTAAATCTTCCTCGAAACGTCGGAGAAACGAGAAAACGTTGCCATTATGTGGACAACCTTCAACCACAGTACACGAATGGCTGATAGTGCGCGATAGCTCAGCCAATCAGATTACCGCATTTTTTTTAGTATACTATTAGAATACTGCCATAAATATAAATTTAGTCTAGAAGACATGCTTTCCTATCAGCAAATCTATAAGCTACCGTCAGTATCAACACTGAATTTAGCAACCTGTTAAGATCATTAATTATTAACAACAAGCTCGTTTGAAACTTAATGAGACTGTGAAATGCCAAATAGGTACAAACGTGCTGATATTCAGTTTTTCAACATTCATAAGCAATTCGCCCAGAAATGAAATTCAAATATTCTTGCCCGAACAAGTAACCCATGAAATTAGGCGAAATCTGACATAATCTCTCAAAATAGTAATCAGAATAGTATTTGATAGAATCGGTTTCTTCAAGAGCCATGCTTTCATGCTTTGCATGCACTAATTTTAACGCTCAAATCTGGCGTCTCACTTCGTCTTTCAGCAGGTGGCAAGCGTTGTTTACTAAAACCAAGGTAACTTCTAAAATGGTAAAATATAAATTACCGACTCCTCGGAAATGTGACCGTCGACATATTTGCAAATTATTGCCGCTAAAAGACGATGCTAAAAGTCTATTTCGAAGCTTTGTTGAAGTGCTTAAAAGGGACTTCTCATTTCACACCAAAACGCCATGAAATCGTTATAGAGAGATGGTTTTGTTCAGTTTTCGTTGTTGATGCGAGTAAAAAGGGTTATTCGAAACAAACTAATACGAATAAACCTAAAGCTGGCTGGCCTTGCGCTTTAATCCTTCCACAATTAACTTTAATTTTTCGCTTTCTTCTAAACGACAGGAAGACAACTTCAACGTAATCAAGACCAAATATTAATGCATAATTTTGGTGTTACTATTCTGTTAAATTCGCAACACACTGATGGCAGCTGATTACATCTGAACGTTTGCAACTTACCATTTTCTGTGAAATCCAGCGATTATTAACTCTGCCGATTTCCCAATTTTAAGTTTACACGGTCCAAGCCCTGAAGATCCAGCCAGAATTAATTACCATATTATTTTGAATGCCAAATTGAGCGAGCTCTTTAACGTAAATTCCCAGACGCCTGTCTTGTCAGTCTTTCTTGTGATTGGCTAACAGCAATAGGACCAACACCGGAAGTCAAGCATGCGCTAGGTATACCGGAAAGCTTTAACTAATTCTCTTTCCCATAACCTACGTTTCATTGGGTCACATGGTTGAGTAGCCCTGGGGTCGAGTATAACTTTAACTTCTGTTCTCTCAAGGTGCGAATATTAAGACCCAGTTTACCATAGGACCAGGCAGGGGTGATACATGCCATCTCTCCTTTTTAGATGAAACTTTGCCAGAATTAAGGTACCACCCAACAACTCTAAAAGACAAAGTGGGCCGGCTTTGTGATTTTTCCCTTAGGAGTTATAACACCCCACCCCGTTTTTTTGCCCAAAATCCCGAAAAATGTCACTAAAATAAGCATCAAATTTAGACACCATTCCTGCGTACAGAATACATTGAATTTTATTGGCATTTCACACAAACAAAGATTGGACCTATCTTGGTTTACATCAGGAGTTTCAAGTCATTTGAATCTGCAGGTGTCAATCAAGAATTGCCATTTCCCAACCATGTCACGCAACATTTAGCTATGAGGCAAATTAGCTCAAATTCAATATTGCTTAAATCCAACTTTCTAAATCAAAACTAATTTCGCCACAGTTTAGAGTCAACCTTGGCCTGATGAAATCAAGAATAAAATTTTTGGCATCTGTTATTATTTGGTAACAAAAGCTGTTCAAACAATTCACACATGACAAGAGACCAGGTTTAACAAAGAAAGAAGGGCAAAATTTAGAAATATTAGATATTATCAGGAGCCATAATCGGGGACGGAGACCGTAAGCGCGCGCCATTTCAAGTATTGCGGTTGTCTCCATGATATGGGACAATAATTCTATTTTTCGAACAAATTGCGCCATCACCTGCGGCACACGCGCGTACATGCTGCGAGGATTTTTGCGAATGTCGCGCGGGGGAAATTCCCGAAATTTTTCATGTTTTTGGCCCACAACTGAACGCGTTTACGTCTGTTGGAATTTTGCTTAGGTATTTTCGTCGTAAGCTGCTCCAGTTTGAGTGAAGTAAGACAATGTCGAATTTAGGTATGTTCCGCTGTAAGCTGATATATATCGCTGACCAAGTTGTGTTCCGACGGATGCTTCTTTTGCATGAGCTGTACATTACTCCACTTTAAATTTCACATATGTTGAAGATTAACAGCTTTTCCATTACACAGCAAAAAACTAGCTGGATATATTAAGATATAGCAGAGCTTCAGGACTTCATAGTTTCCTAGCTCCTCTTCCCACACGCTTGCGAGGAATTTGCCAGTCTATCGCGACCGAAAACTAAACAAAATAATTGCTAGTTTGAGTTTCGCTTGAATTGTAAGCAACGCTTGATGTTTCATCAAGGTCCAATAACTTTACGTCCGTAGATACTGCTCAGTTTTATTCGTGTAAAAGTCCAGTAAATTCTCTGTTGTCGATGAATGAGAGCGCCCGCCGATGCGTGTTTTGCACAGTCAGTAAACATGACAAATTGTAATTCCGCCGCACTTTCGTGTGAAAGCGTACATCGAACTCAAACAATAACTCTATAGTTTTGAAATATGTTTAAGATTGATAAATGTTTGAGAACATATTAAAAGCTAAGCTGAAAATATGCGAATAAAGCGGAAATAATCAGTAAAGTTACGATGACGCTTTCTTTAATCAACTTGGAATAACGATTTCGATTTTGTTGATCGAGTTATCAAAACTCCTTGTCTATTTTCATTTTCGCAATGTAAAACTTCACTATGCTTATTTTGAAGAAACACACATAATGTTAGTAGCCTTTTTTGCGTTCGTGAAATTTGTTGCAGCATCTCAGCACAAAATATAACGAAAGAAACTTTTTTTACTTCACACCCGGCATCCAAACTCATCAATCCTGAGAAGTATTCTTCGCTGAAATTATTGTTTGGCATCATTCCGAGGTAAAGCTATATCAAATGATCAGGTGTCATTCATTCTCAACACGCCATTTTGCTAAAGCTAACTCCAGTCCCTTGTGGGGGCAAAATGTGGTCTATTTAATGAATTAAGTCAGAATTAAGTCGATTTAGTCAGAATGTTGGATTGAGATTCTCGCGCGCTCTCCTTTTTCCTCTCGCCACGAAACCTCGCGCGTTTTCCCTAATGACACACTCGTGTTTTCAGTCTCGGGATCTCTGAGACATGTAGGAGCTGATTTCTTCCCTTTGAAGATTTTGCAATCCCAGCCATACGTAGCTGTATTTCACGTTCATTTAGAACATGAGGTTTGTTTTGTGCCTTTTTCGATAAATTTTGGCGGTTTTTTTCTATGCAGAAAGCCCATAGAGGGCTTAAAGTCTGTTTAAAAGGTGAACGTTTTGCTCCTTTCTCAAACGTCCACGCTTTTGTTTCACGCGTGACCATCTCTCAAATAACACAGAATGTAGGTTTGAGATTCTCGCGCATTCTCTTTTATCATTTCCTGTGGCGACCTTGCGCGTTTAGCGAAGTGACCCACTTGTGTTTTAGCTCACGAGAATTCTAAGATATGTAGGAACGTATTTACGCTCTTTAAAGGTTTTGCAATCCCAGCTCTAATTAGGGTGTATTTCATGTTCCTTTAGAATATGAAGTTTGTTTTCTGCCTTTGTTGAAAAATTTTGGCGGCCTTTTTTTTCTAGGAAGCTTGAAGGTGGCTTGCACCAGTTTTCAGGATTTTGACAGCTCCTAACTTTGTAAGAATAGAACAAAAAGGCAGACCAAGGCCACTGTAATATTATTGTAGGTTTGGATTATATAATTTATACTTAACCTAAAACAGCTGTTATTTTGTCGTCAGCAGTTACCACGGCAACATACCAAAAGGATTTTTCAGACCTGATTTTTCGCTTATGTCACTAATAACTAAAAAATTAACTCGGTGACCCCGATTTTTTTTTAATCAATAGCTTTTGGCATCTGAAAATGAAAATGCACAACAACTGTTAAATAATTTTACGGTGCCTATTTCTTGTCAACTTGGAAAAACGACAATTTGCACAAAGCGCAAATTTCTTTCCGTAGAATTGTTTTTCTATTTTTTTCTTACGTTTCCTCTCACTAATAATATATTATTAAAACAATAGAAAGAAGGGGTCACCGGGCTTGTTTTCAAGTAAAAGTCTTCGCGAGTTCCGTTATTCCCACGCGCGTAGACACGTATTCAAAAATCCAGACTTTCTAAGATCAGCAGTTGCTCGTGAGCTGTTTTGACTACCACTGACTGCTTCGTGCGCCCGCGCGGGCGAGCGGGCTCCGAACAGGCGTTTTGTTTTGTTTGCTGCTAAAACATCATTTACAGTTGTAGTTGTCGTTAAAGACAACCTCCTGGGCTTACTCTGTAGGATTTTTACACAAATTCCGGGTAGATTTGATACGTTTTGCGAGTCCTTTATACGCTCCCGGTGGCTGTCATAATCGATCGCGTTGCCTTTGAAATTTGGAAAGCATTGAATTCCCGAAACAATTTTTCTTAAATACACAGAATTGACTAAAGTTGTTCTAGCAGGTAAAGCCTCCTTTATATGCGAATTTGGTCTCCAACAGTACAAAAGTGACCTCGCTCGAAAAAAAGCCGCGCGCCGCCATATTTGCTTTGGTCTTTCGGGTTTTAAATCTCGCGCCTCTATCGTGCGTGTTACTCACGCGTGATGCACGATGGTGATATACTCCCAAATTAGAAGCTTGGAGACACAAAGTGTTTCATATTTTTCGATTTTTACAATCTGATACAGTTTGGGGAATTGTAAACCCCTTTCTGTGAGTATTTAATGCCATCTCCAGTGAGAAGAGGTACCCAGTTTCATTGCCTAAACATTGACGTAAGGACAGTAAAGTTTTTCCCGCCTTCTGAATCCTGATTGGTCAATCCAAATTTCAGGCGCGCTAGCCGTATGCAAGGCCCTGTTAGGAATTTCGAAACCGGGTGAATAGGTATTAACTGTCTTATAATTGATCTTCTCTTGGTTCCAACATAAAAATTCTCGTAAATTGGAAAAGTGCTGTTACCAGTTCTGGTGAAATCGGTCAATAAATGCGACAAAATATAATCTGGTGTAAATTTTTAGCATTGGACAGTGTGTTCGAGTAATTTAGGTGGTTAAAAGCTAGGGGTTATGATCCTAGAAGTAAACAGGTCTTTCACATTTAGTGTGGTGAGCTGGCCTTACTGGCTGTAAACAGCCGTTGCTATGGCTTGGACATTTGAAATGTTGTGCGAATTTCTCAGACCGTGCAAAAGAATTATAAAATAAAAAATAATAACAATTTCTTAATAAATCAATACATATCCTGCTTTAAAATAACAAATTTCAAAATCAGTTTTTCAGGGGAAAGCTAAAAATATCCTGCGATTAGTTATAGCGGAAAGGCAGGCCAATCACATAATGAAATCGAATTGCAGAAATCTGTCTTCGTTGTTATTGTTCGTGATTAAGCGTGGTCACAAAACTATGTAAATTTAAATTGCAGATTATTCGTGTGATGAAACATTTGCTCGTCGAGTCCTTCTGTCGAACGTTACCATCGACGCGCAAAATTGTAACAGCAGAAATCTATTTTTTTTTTCTCGCCAACTGCAACGGGAAAATATCAAGTCTTAACTTGAGATGTCGATATGTTTGGGCATGTCATGGAGCGCAAATACCTGCAGCGGGAACTTGACTTCAGGTAACACTTACAAGCACGTGCTTCGGTAATGTTTCCGGAGCTAACGTCCTTCTTGAGGTAAAGAAGAATTTGTGAATTCCTTGTAACTTTTACTCTCGGAAAACGTAGCACTGTTGAGTGTTCACTCGTTTATTTCGCGTTCAATCGAGGAACTGTTGTGCTACCCTCATGAATTCATTTATGCCCTGGGCTGTTTAGTTTTTTATATTTCAAAATAATTATAAAGAAGCCAATTTGGTTATAAACTGATTGGCAAGTATAGTTAATTCGTTGAGTCGTATAAAGTCATCTCACCCGCAATGTGCTTACGAACAGTAGACTTCCACTATTGTTGTTCCAATATCAATCGGGAATGGTTTTGTTAAATAATGTTAACTGCTAAACGGAAGGCGATTTTAAGAAATTGCATGCTTTGGTAACACGCGAAAATAGTCAAAAATAAATAATTCAAACAAGCTTGATTATTTTCCAGGAACGAAATTACGATATATAACAAAGAATCAAGAGGATCTGTTAAGACACAATTACTTCAGGTACCTTTCAATTTGATGTTCAAAATTTATATTCTCCTTATTGATTGCCCTATTAGCAATGAGATTTGGAGCTACATCAGGACAGTTATAACTCCCAAATTACTCGTGATTGCTCCTCTCGACAAAGTTTTACTTGATATTATAATGACATAGAAATTCAACCCTGTTCAATTATATGCAACAATGGTGAGTTCATATTTATGTTATCTTACTGTTCCTCGAGAGTACTATGATATTTCAGTATAAATCTTCTAGCGTTCTATCACGAATGCCGTTCTCTGATTGACTAAGCTACTCACTATCTTTTCTGTGATAGTTAGTGAGTAGCGTAGCACTGTGCCCTTGTTGACAAAATGACGGCCGCTACTTGGCGTTTTCGAAGCGTCTGTGAAGAGGATTTTAAATAAAGGTTTGAAAGGTTTACTAAAACAAGAAGATTATTCGCTCTCGATTTCTGTGCGCGATAGAAATCTCGAGCTCATAATCTAATTGTTTATCATATTTTGTACGTTAGTAAGTTTTTGTTGCAATAAGACAAATCAAACACGCCGGGTCAGCTCTCGCCAAAAAAAAATAAGGGAAATACTTTTGTGTTTTCATCCGATGGAGCTCAAACTTTGCAACATCATTGACAATTCAAATCAAAACAAACGCATTGTTTTCCATTTTTTGTTTTAACGGTTTGGTGGGAAAATGAAGTCATCAAACCACAGTCTAACCTGTCCACAACGGCCACTTTGGGACAGAGGAAATTGGCCGTTGTCGAGAGGTGGCCGTTAGGGGAGGGAGGGGGTGGGGATGGGTAGGGGTGTAATATGACACCTGTTTTTTTAGGGATACAACATTTGTATATTTAAAAAGTGCTTATTGTAGCTTAAAGACCTAACACAATCAAAATATAACAACAAAACAGAAACCAAACCAACGACGCGCGCTACGGATCAAGTTGCGCGACCCTTTACAATATAACATGGGGTTTTGTATACACCGTTCGTCAGTCGTTGATTAACTGGCCGTTGTGGAGAGGTTATGTTGGTAGTTTGGGACGCGCTTTAGTGGCCGTTACCGTTGTGGAGAAGTAGCTGTTGTAGAGAGATTGAAATAAGAGTAAATGTATGGACTGTCCGCCGGGACGAAAACAGGTGGCCGTTGTGGAGTGGTGGCGTGGAGTGGAGATTCGGCTGTAACAGTAAAATTCTATTTTCATTTTCTGACAAAACACCTGCATGATTTTGAAAGGATGTGTTGAGATGAATTAAAATGTGAAAATATATATGTATTAAAAGGATTTTTAATTACAAAGATATTGTATGTTGAGATTTGCCAAATTTCTAAACAAAGTAACAAAAATGGCGGAAAATTCAAAATTCAAATACTAATATTTGTGAACAAATCAAGCTTTTTCGATATTGTTTTCACCTTTGTTCTCATTTCAGCATATCCTTTCAAACTCATGCATTAGTTTAGTCAGAAAGTGAAAATACAATTTTGCTGTTATTTTATCAAAACGTTACTCACCAAGGCCCTATTAAGAATGGAGAGTTTTTTCGCGGTTTCCGGGGTGGAAATATTGCAGAGATCTGAGCTGGCTCAATTGCTTGCCGGCTAACACAATAATTCGGTTAACTTTTAATCATGGGTTAGCGTCAAGCAGCTTTCGAAGAACCTGGCCCAGATGTCATAGTTTTAATTGTGTAGTTTGCTAAACTTAAGAGATCAAGGCTGTCATAAAGGTTAAAACAGTTCCCATTCCTTATTAGACTCAAACCAGAAAGCTGTGTGCCGAGACTTAATTACGCAGGGAAAGATTCATGGTGTGGCAATAGATTCCACATCAGGTGAGTCTTTGTTTCCTTGCGTCTGCTTGAAGAGGTTATCAGTTACTCTTTTTTTACCTGTGCTTGGAATAATGGCACACTATGCAGGCATAACATTAGAGCTGTTATTGTTTCACAGTTCGGCCATGCATTGCACTGCATTGTGTTCTTGGACATGACATATTACTCTCACAGTGCCTCCCTCCACCCAGATTTACAAATGGGTACTAGGTGAATTTTATACTGGGGCTAACCCTAGCTGCAACGCATTGTTATCCCATTTAGGGAAGAGGGGATAGAAAGACAATGACGCCTTATCAATTGATACTGCATAAACTGGATGTGATAAGATGTGGTAGTTTGGATAACTTGGCTTGAGGAAGACTTTACCTTACCTTCATCGTCAAACCTCACCCTAGTAGGGTTGAAACTTTAAACATCTGATGACTTATTTTTGATTGTGTAGTTTGTAAAAGTTAATTGAGATCAAGGAATTCCATAAAAGTTAAAACATTTACAATTTCTTACTAGATGAACAAAACTGAGAAGCAAGGAGACGAGCTATGTGCCGAGACTCAAAAGGAGAAAGAATCAAATTGAGACAATGGATCCCACAATAGGTCAGTCACAATTTTATTTAATACGTTTGGTACCAAATAAGTATTAAGAATAATTTTGCATAACACAGACAGAAAATCGAAACAAATAGAGATGTTATTGTTCCACTACCTTTCAGCTGTTTCAGTAAATTTTTATGTTGTGTGACCTTAGCTTAGCCCATCGGGGGTAGGTTGTACAAAAATGCCTGAAGACTACAATGCCTGCTAGGGGTACTGTTGTTGAGGAGTATTGTTTTGTGGGAGGAGGGACAGTGGTCCAATCACTGCACGTCAAGCACTCTGGGTTTGTGCCAATGGTTAGGGTCTCTGCATTATGTTCTTGGGCAAGACACTTTATTCTCACAATACCTCCCTCCACCAAGTGTTCAAATGGGGACTGGGTAAATTTAATACGGAGTTCTAACTCTGTGACAGACTAGCATCCCATCCAGGCAAAATAGGAATACGCCTTATCACTTACTGCAACAGAGACCTGCATAAGCTGTGGTGGTCTGGATCACTTGGCCTAATGCAGACTTAACTTTCCTTCATTGTCAAAATTTGCCCCTGTAGGGCTGAAATGGAAAAAATATGATGGTGTATATTTAATTTAGTTGTGTAGGTTTTGAAATTGCATAAATAAGAGAACATAAGGTTAAAACATTCATGTTTCTTACTAGATACGAAACAGGGAAGGAACAATAAAAGTTTGCTGACACTCGAGAGGAAAAAGAATCAAATTGAGACATTAGATCTCTTATTAGGTGAGTCACAATTTTCTTTTAGTAGGAAGAGTTTTTAATCACTTGATGGTGCTTGTAGTAGGAATATTAGTACACAAAACAGGCAAGGACTTTAAACGAATAGGGATGATAATTATTGTTTCACTATTCTGATAATCAAGAAACCCATGTTAAATGGCTAAACAGATACCCTAACCCTTCAGGGGTAGGTTATACAATCAGTCCTTAAGAATACAATGTCCGAGGAACAGTTGTCGATGAATATTTAAATTGTGAGAGGAGTGGTCTAATTGGTTCAGCGACCTGTTGCTTTCCGGTTCATGCATCAATGTTTCCTTAGGCTAGCCATTAAGCCTTATGAGTGATCAGCTTAAGATTTCTCCTGATAGTTCCAAACATAACCATGAAGAAACAATGAAGAGGATTTAGAGAGTAATCTAAAAAAGGAATTTTCTAGATAACTCAAAACCAGTAAGGAGAATTTGTTTCTTGGCTAAGGACTCTGAATAGAGACTAACTAATGAGAAGAAGGGTGATGAACTGAAGGATATTGTCTTGATATATATCACCAAATTCTCAACACCGAACACCAGACAGCCTGGAAATTTAGACGTGAAGTTCTTGTTGAAAAACATCAGTATACAGGTCTTTATTTAAAGAGTGCCAGAGTAAAAAAGAAATGTTCCTAAACTTTATTTTACTATAAAAAGTACATGATAATACTGCATAGATTCAATTTGAGTGGACAAATATAGGAATCTTATCCATAGATTTAAAAGCTAGAGCCACCTTGTAGAGCATAATAACTGAGTGCCACATGTTAGTGCTGCACGCGTCCTGAAAATATTACAAACGTCAGTCTCATCAAACGTTACTACTTTAATAGTTGGAGAGAAATGCTTCATAACTGCGTTTAAATCATGGAGAAATTATTATTTTTGTTTTTTTGCCGTGAAATTTTTCGGATTTTCACCGTTTCAATTTCCTTCTGGGATTTCCAGATACCACTGGCAAATATTCTTGAAATAGCTGTAAAAGTGAAAGTCGTAGTCATGCCAAAACTAGCTATAGCTATCGGGTTGTCAGATCAAAGCTTAAGGTGAAAACCATAATTACCTGTCAATTACTGTAAAATCTATTATAATCACTAATTGTCTTGCACGTGCCTCTTAGAAAACGATGTTTGCTTGTTCGCATAACTATTCAACTGCATTTGAACAACAGTTTTAGTTTTAAAGCAACTCTGTCTTGCTATTCGCTCGTGGGAATTTTTCAATTTTTGTTTTTATTTGGTCTGAAGCTTCAGGCAAATTACATTACCTTTAATTTAATTCTGTGAAAATGTGAAGCTGCCCGAGAGCTTTTTGTTTTCAAAAATTTCGCAAGTTATTCAAAGAAAGCGACTAGTAATCATGCATTTAAATTCATCCTCAGGAAGAAAATGCAAATATTTACGGGTTTGTCGCGAACATTTTTTCTGTGCAATTTTTAGTGTGCCATTTAGCCGGTGAGCTTTTCGCCTTAAAACGTTACAGTACTATATTTTAGCCGGTGCTATTTATTTCATGTTGCTGTTTATCCGCGTTTTAAGTTGTTCTTTCCATGTACCTGTAAATTACTGTAAAATATATCATTCATTATTCACTAATTGTTAACGGCAAGCGGAAAGCGGCAAAAATGAAACTTTTGCCGTCTGTCTTCAGCTGTTTGTACAGTATAGTGAAATCATTTGTATTTGCGGTGAATAGTAGGAGACGTTATTCTATTTTTGTGTGCTTTATTTACGGATTAGAACAAAAGAGCACAAAATCAGAGGTTACCTTTGGCGTCTGCCGTAAAAGTCATGCTTAGACTCCATGTAAACTCATTGTATTTCTATGATGATGATACAACCAAACGACAAGCGCCTTCCCGATGAGAGAATTAACTGATTTGTAAACTTTGGTCGAGCATACTCTGTATGTATATTTTGTTAGTTAGTTTTCAGTATACCCATTGTTAATTGGACGTTTTGTTTATCTTTCTTTCAGACTGCCATCTCAAGTGTACACGCAGTGACATTAACATGGCGAAAGACGGACGCAAAGGACAGCAAAGAACTTGGTTCAGCTGTTTCTTTAGTGGATCTGGTTTTAAAAGTAAGGTAGATTTACAAGACAAAGCTTATCTCGATATTGACTTTCTAGCGAAAGATTGTTAGGGCGGAGCTTGTATTTGTGATTTCATAACACAAAACTCGGGAGTCGATAGAAGACAATAGAATTACAATCAAATTGTTTAGTATCCGCCAAATTGCCTCGTATCTTGCTAGTTTTTGAGGAAACCGTGAATTGTATTTCAAGTTTGTAGTTTACAATTAAGGTAGCATATTAGCATTACATGGATTTCCTTTTGCAACCCGAATTTTCAGTCTGGAAGTCTTTTTATTAAACTCGTTGAAATTATTGTTGAATTGTCTAGTATCTATTTCACAAATTTTCCGAAATCTTTGTAGTTTTCGGAGATGCGCTTTTAAAAGGGCCCAAAAAGAAATCAAACAGTGTAAAAATTGTCCTTAGAAAAAAAAGTCTGCAATTTTAAATGGAGTCTGGTTTCGAGTCAAACATATACCGAGTCTTTTGGCAGAAAAAATCTTGCACTATGTAGGATTTTTCTCATCAAAAGTCACAGTATATGCGTGATTTCTGGCTAGACTCTGTTTAAAAGCGCAGAATTTTTTTTCTTTTTAGCAACCCTACATAGTCAAAAAAAAGTAAAAGAGATAGCCTACATTTTGACTAGTTTCCAGGCCCTTTTAAAAGCGCAATTTTTTTATTTTGTTTACTTATTCAAATTATTTGTAATTTCAATTGAATTATTTAAAAGCCAATAAATGTTATATTGAAGACGCGTGTGTAATTGACTTCTATTTGCTGTAGTATTTTTATTGTCTTTAATATTTCTTAACAATGCTAACAAAAATAATATTTACACAATAAAGATCACCACTTGCTGTTTTCATTTCTTTTCATTTTATTATTTTGCAATTATAAATAAATTAATTAATTAATTGAAAATCAGTTAAATTAAATTAAACGTGCGAGGAAAAAAATTCGCGTTTAAAAACTAAGACTTTTGGCGGGAAAATTTTAAAAATTTGCACAGCGTTTCCCCTTACAACTTTTTGGAGAAAAATTTAAAGAGGTTACCCTTAAGAAGTTTTTGATCGCAAAAACGTTTTAAAGGTAACAGTTGACAGAAAATCCCGTCAAAAATACTGCACCACCTCGCACTGAAAAAGCAATTTTGATATTTCAAGTTAGTTTTTGTCTCCGTTCAAAGTAAATTTTTTGCCAAACAGTCTTCAAAATTTCATTTTTCAACGAATTTCGCGCTGGGTTTTGTGCGAGGTGATGCAAGAGTTTCTCAAGACATAAAAAAGATGAAATGGCAAATGGATCAAACAGGCGACAATAAAATTTAATTCCGAAATAGATTTCTAACTCTCGCGAAGCGACCGTGAAATACCGATCAACAATAAGGATTTAATTTTACATCCAATCGGGTTTGACTGTTTGTGGCTTGCCATTTCAGATCTTTTTCTGTCAGAAGATAATATAGATGGTACACTTCGGATAAGTTGCACAGGAGCAAGAATACTCTTATCAATCAAAATCCAATCCTGTCCCCCCGCAAAAAATATTGCCCAATTTCGATAGCTTATACCCAACTCATTCAAGTTTCAAAGTGTTATTTTTCTCTTCCGATGTGACCGTTCGCTCCGTTCTCTTTTCCCGTGCAACAACCAAAGTGTAAACACCACAAAATAATCAATATCTGGTAGCAGAAAGATGTTTATCCTTAAATAACGCAAAATTTACTCGCTCGATTCAGTATATTTTATGGACTCGAAACAATGCCGGAATAATCCACCGTGAAAATTTAAATCTCTTGTTGAAAAGTTCTCGAAAATAAAAAGGTTTGATTATCAAGGTAAAATGCTTATGTACCTCTTTTGGACCTCCAGAAATTTAAACGCTAGACATTACAAAGGAAAACTGAAACCTGTTTCATTGCAAAGGCGCCACGAAACTTTGTATGACAAGGCACGTTTTTAATACCAATTCAGAAATTTAAACGCTAGAAATTACAAAGGAAAACAAACATGTTTCATTGCAAAGGCGCCACGAAACTTTGTATGACGAGGCACGTTTTTAATACCAATTCATATGCAAATATTAACATCCTTGTTTACAAATTTGTTGCTGGTCTTTCTCGTTTTGGTTATCATTGTAAAAACAATTGCTGGCAGCCTTTTAAATCCTAAAAAAATCAGTGCAACAGCTAATTTTAAATGTTTATTTTGTAGTAGCTCAATGCGACAGTATTTTTTTAGACGTCATTGCTAGACAATTGTTGAAAAATAAAAGATGGCACAGTCGAATTTGCTTTGCAAATGTTAAAGCTTTCAAAAACGGGTTTTATATTTTGTTGTACTCCGTGATCCTGGACTCGTTCGTAATTTAAAGCTAGAAATATCACTTCTTGTTAATGATTGCCTTACTTAGTCCTAACTGTAGTTTTGAGACTTTGGTAGCACATCAAGGCAATATCTCCTAGTCGATGATTTTGCTTCACTCTCGCTAATTTCTCTGTTTTTTTTTTTTTAAACACCTTTTAAAAACCAGATATTGATCTTAGAACCTTAAACTTTCAATAACTAGAGGTTAAACAAACGTTGATATGTCGTTAAGGTGGCACTTCAAAATTTGAGAGTGTTAGTTTTTCCAATAACTTGGATATTTTTAATTTCTTTTTAGTACTTGTGATACAACAATTCGAAAGTAAAGCTTAGATTTACAGCGAAAGACGACTATCTCGGTAATCACATAATTTTGAATGCAGTTTTTGATCTCTGGGAAATTTCCCTTTTGCCTTCCAAACTCCATAAAGTATTTCCAAAACTTTCGTTACCGTTGGGAAATCTTTGGAACTCTTCGGAATCTTCGGCTGATCTTCTGAATTCTACCGTCGGCGATCTTCGGGAAACCTCGGTAATTTCATAGTATAGTTGATGTGATTACTTCAGATGACCAGATCCGTACTCATTTTCATGGTCTTAGCATTTGTTTACTTTATTGCATTTGGAGTTTGATGCTTTATTCGCTGAGAATTTGATGTTTGAAGATAATTCTACCAAAGTAATGTATTTGTTGTAGAGTAAATTTCGTTATCGTACAGGTCATTTAAATCTCCTTTTGCCTAAAAAAAACCACCCAATGTTCAATTACATCGTCGATTCCTGGATGAAACGTGCGCGTTTTGATCATATAAATTTAGATGTTGCCAAATATAGTGCCACCTTAAAAACTCAACGTTGTTTATCCACTTAAAATATTTCCTGAAAACATATCGACCAAAATGGTGGCTACCAGAATCGAGGTCTCAGATTAACTTCGGCCGAAGGTTAGCTATTGCAAAATATAGATCAGTCGTTCGAAACAAATAAATACCACTTATTTTCCTACTACAAAAAAAAACCGAAAACTAATCAAGTACGCTTCAAATATATTGCCACCATTTTAATCGAAAGTTATGAAATTAAAATTCTTATCTCGTTGTTATCACCAATGTTGAATAAATATTAACTCCTCAAGAATTTCATTCTCTTCTTTCTTTCGCCGGGTCATACCGATAAAACTCCATCTTCGCCGTTAGGACATTTCCTCTCCTCAAAAAGAAGACAATAAAGAGAAACATAAATGTGTTTCCAAACAAATGTGTTTCCAAGATACACTATCACTGCCAGGACAAGTAGTGACCAAAGTTCGTATGGAACGGCCGGCTGCACGTGGTAACGGTTTTCATCTTTGCGGGAACAACACGCATCGCAAAGAACAGGAAATATCAAACAAATTCAGCGCAAGTATCTCATAAACTTTTGCAGAAATTATTTCTTAACCCTTCACTGAAACGTTTCATCTCATCGATTGAAAAACTACGAGTGTCTGGTTTATGAACGAAGCTGTGTGCAGCTCGGCGAAGAAAATTGCGAACGAAGGATGGAACTTTACTTTAGGAAGGTAGAAATTTTTCTGTTTGGTGAAGAGCAAAAAGATTAAAACGTACACTCACCATTAATATTTTGATTCTTCTATTTCGTCCTGCTTTATTAATCTTCGAAGGAAGAACATGGCAAGATCCGACATCACCAGGAGCACATAAATCCACGTGTTCACATTATGACCAAGTGTTTGCTTTGACCTTAAAATTCCACAAGTAGTCATGAATATTGATCACAAACTAGAATCAATCGCTGTTAAAAACGTCACCGCATATTTTAAGATTTGGATTTTTTTTTCTTCTGCAAATCTATTGTATCATTTCAAAAATATCAATTTCACTCCAGATCTTTTCAATTTTGGGCTTTATTAAGACAGTAATACGTGAAATTAAATACATTTGTAGAGATTGATTCACGCTTCCGTCATATTTCGTAAAATAAACCTTTTCTGATAATCTTATTGGTTGATTTTTGCATGTTTTTAAAAATACACCGTGTAAAGACTTGATGACCTACGCCGAATCAAAGCTTATAATAAGTTACAACCTAGAAACAGTTGAAAACGAAAACAGCTACTTTAATTAAACTGTATTTAAAGTGTGATATTATTTTGTATTACCTTATTACTTCTAAACGCTATCATTTGATAAAGGGCTTCAAAAACAAAAACGAAGAACTTTTAATGGAAACGGAATGCCAGGGCGTCTCATGTTTTATTTTGTCATTGAAGTACCTGAATATTTTAGAGGGTCTAAATCTAAATCGTCGAAGTACTTGACAAAAGGCCTAGCAGAACGTTTTACAAGGCTTCGGTGCCGTTGTAGAGAGCACCTTAAAGATCAGCTTGGAGGGTGAAAATTCACAGAAAATCGTGGAAAAATCACACGATAATATTTTTTTCACCAATGTGTTCAAAACAGACGAATTTTCCAGAAGGCTTAGAAACGAATTGGGAGTGGGGGTTGAGGCGCTTTAAGATTTCACCTGATTGCACCAAAAAGCAAACGACTACAGCAATATCAACTTTGCTTTCGTCCGAACTGCATAGTGACTCATCAGAGTAGACTTTATCACGGTTTCTGAAGACATCTTGCTTAGGGGGCAAACACAGCAGAAATTGCTGTAAATTTCATGGAAAAAGTTAAAGTTCCATGCCCAATAAGTTGAGACTAGTTGACTTTCCGAGTATTTTATGAGTTACAATAAAAAAATACTCAGCACAAGGTTTTTTGGTAAAATTTGAGGAACATAGACTTTGAATTTTTCACGTCTCTACATTTTCCCGCGAAATGCCATTAGATTCGCCTTTTTCTCCATACATTTGCGGTAATTTTGCCCCAAAATGAGATGGTGTCAGAAACCGCGAGAAGCTCTATAAAACGAATGAACCGCGCGCAAAACAAGTTGACCTGGGCTGGGGGTATTATTTCAATTATGAAAAACTGGACCATTGGATTATGCAATTCAAGAGTTTTCATTGGCTTAGCCACGCCTGGTGTATGAGCAAATATACCATGCTCTACAAATATGATAAGCATACGTAACAGTTTTGTGGGCGTTTCTAGGAAAACAATAATTCCACTCGCACTTGTTGACATGATCACAGCCAACTTATATCCAACGCGCGCTCGTGGAATAACTTGTCTTAGTATATACCACACAAGTGAATAGTACTTTTCGCGTACGCTGATTGGCTAGCTCGGAAGTGATTAGCCAAGAGCTATTCACATGCGAGCAGCCGAAGAATAACAAAATGGCTTCCCGTTTCAAATAAAGTTACTCTTAAACAAATAAAGTTAATCTTTGGTCCGCTAGTTATACAGCTTGTGTGGTATATACTAAAACAATTATCCGCCACTATTCACCTCCACTTCGGTGAATAACTGTCAATTATAATCCATCAAGTGTTTTCGTTCGCGCGCGATTGGTCTAAACACGTCACGTGACCGAATATTCCCCAGGTAAAACTAAGGATATCCGAGAATATTCCCCAATTTTCAAAACTTTGCGCACTGCGAAAACGATTTGAAGAATAATAAACACAATACCCTCCATTTGGGGGAAAAATATGGTCGGATATTTGTCCGCGGACATAATCTGTTCCTCGAAGCTCACAGTTTTCCTCGAGCTACGCTCTCGGGGAAATGTTCGCTTCTCGGAACGGATAATGCCGCGGACAAATATCCGAGTATATTTTCGCACCAAATGGAGACTATTGTTTATTTTTGCCACAGGGACCAAAGAAAACCTATGTATGCTTATGACGTCATGATGACTTTATTAGGCATCAATCTCCCCCTAATATCGTCTCTTTTAAGGAATAAACAACAAAATTCAGTTCAAACATAATTTGCAACTTTGCATCATCTTGTACCACTTCTACTAATAATAATTAAATATTAATAACAGAACACAGCGTTCACAGGGTTAAACTATTTTATATCTTTTATTTTGTAAAAATATGACCCATACACGTTGGCATACAGTCAAACTGGCAGAGCAACAATTTTCTCTCACAGTTGCAGAAGGTATAATTCAATGTTGCTGTTCAATTCACAGCTTTAAAGTATTTTGTACATATCTTAACTGTTTTATTTCTTTTATTTTGTAAAAATATGACCCGTATACGTACACATTGGCATACGGTCAAACTGGTAACGAAAGGTCTAGACTAAGAGACGCTGAATTTAATAGGACGCCTGGGTTAATCAATACAATCAACGACTAATTAACTTTACTTATTTCAAACCTTCAGTGAGATATATTTTGTCGACGATAGCCATCTCCTCCTACGATGTTGGGGGTCTGAGTTAGAACGAGGGAACGTGGATGAATATCATACATGTATTACTTATTCTCTTCTATTAGAGCTTAACGAAAATAAGACAATCATGATCAGGCAGGCAGGCATTTGGTCAGTCAGTCAGTCAGTCAGTGAGTCGGTCAGTCTGTCAGTGAGTTAGTGAGTCAGTGGGTCAGTGAGAAAGACAGACAGACAGACAATCCGTCCGTTCGGTAATTAATCCGTCGATACGTTAGTGACACGTTTTCCAGGTATAGCAACCCTGGTTCTCAAGATCCCAATTCATGTATCTGACGTTCAAAAAAGTTGACAACAGACAGAAAGGGGTCTCAGTACCAACCTCGTTATGTTTCCATCGTCATCGCGGAGTCCATCCGCATTCTCGTCAAATATCGAACCGGATGTGACGTAAACATGTGAGTGAGTGACGGACAGATTCCGGACTATTTTCTCAGCCTCAAGCCACATTCCTAACGAGGGCAAGAAAGCTTATAAAGTAGCAAATAGAGATTATTTGGCCGAGAACAGGAAATCGCTCAACATGCGGTACGTATTAAAAGAAAAACATCGTGGTATGCAATAAAGTTACTTGGTAGGCATTGAAGAGAAGTTAGTTCGCATATTGTGATCGTCCGGGTGAGTGTAGTTCTGAAAAGAACTGTGACTGGTGACTGACATTTCGACAACCTCAGCCGAAGTGATCTTCATAGTCAAACGAAGTGAGATCATCTCATGATTTGGGACAACATTGATGTTTTTCTGAGTTTTAATTAACAGCGAGATTATAGGTGAGATGTTACATGCTTTAATAAAAGATTCCTTTTAAGACTTTTACCACCGTTAAATCCACGATGTTGAGGTGCTATATTTGACAGCAAAAATGAATTCATCATCGTCTCATCATTTTCATTAAAGGTGTCAAAGTCGGCATTCGGCGCCATGTGACACAGTCGAAAGAAGAGCCGCTATAATGAGCGCAGAGCGAGGTCTGGGAATCGTTTAGTCGTATACAATACGATACAAAACAATACAAATTTTATTGTCAACTCCCCATGGGGGCTCTTGAGAGACAATGATAAAGATAACTAAACAAATACTCAAATATCTTGTATATCTTGTCGATAACAGTTTCTTCGCGTGGCTGTTTGAGAAGATTTCTAGGCAAAATTAACAAGACTCAGAAATATTTTATTAAAAAAAAGCTTAAAGGAGCTACGTCACGGTTTGGGCATCTTGAAAAGTTTAGCCTCAATTTCTCAAGTTCGTCGTTTGTAATCCGTGTTAATCTTCTCCATCCTTAACCATCCTTATTCCTTTATAGTTTATTATTATTATCGTTGCGGTGTTTTCCTATCTTAGTGAACTATTATTTTGAGGTTTCCTTCAATTTAAAGGTAATAACTGTGCTTGGCAAAAAAGACACAAATACCGTGACTGAGCTCTTAAAGTCCCGGACACACAATTGTTGGGAGTAATCTTGGGCTCGATGTTTCAGAGGTCATACCTTGTTTTTATCATTTAACTTCTAAATGTTGCGAGCAACAACGTAGCTTATCATAACAAC
>NW_028301541.1:9507500-9522500 GCF_042242905.1 Orbicella faveolata
ATTCAATTTTTTTTTATTTCTGGTGCATTTCCCTTGTCATTGCATTTACTGAATCTTTTAGATTGTTCTAAATACGCGCTTAACGTGTTCAAAACCATTCCTGCCAGGATGTGTTGCACTTTTGTCCAGTTGGATAAAATTAACAAGATCCGACTTACGTTGACTTACAAGATTCTATTTGGACATTGTA
Source organism: Orbicella faveolata (assembly GCF_042242905.1). Lineage (NCBI taxonomy): Eukaryota > Metazoa > Cnidaria > Anthozoa > Scleractinia > Merulinidae > Orbicella > Orbicella faveolata. Next base: position 9,507,691 of record NW_028301541.1, read on the forward strand.
ATTGAAGGAAATTTTCTTTTCTTTCTCAGTTTTTGGAAGAGCGCTTCATAGCAGCTTGTCTGTTTGTCAGTCAACGTCCTCCTTTGTTTCTTCTCGTCAGGGGATGGCTTTTTAGTCTTCTCAGACTGTCAAAACCTTGGAGGATTACAAAAAGCCAGATGATAAAATCGACCTTATCATGGCCTTCAGGGTGTTTGACCCTGAAAATAAAAGCTTTGTTGAGGCGAAGGAGATGAAGAAAGCGTTGCTGAGACTTAAAGGTATTGCAAAAGAGGAAATCGAGGGCGTTTTGGAGGCAGCAAACCTAGAAGATCATAGGCACATTTATTTTGAAGGTTAGTTTAGAGACCATGGAAGAACAATTAAACAAGCAAAAACAGAGAATTGAAAAGCTATTGAAAAAAGAAGTTGATGGGGAATTCCGCTCTCGAGGCTGAACCTAGGGAAGATCACGGCTGATCTTGTCTTGACGAGCTGAATCCGAACCGCGTCCGAACTTGAACTGAAATTGAATTTCACCAAACAAAAGGTACACTAATTAGAACAATGGCCTTGCCCGTGAGTTTTAAATCTTGGTACGTTTATTTAGCTGTTCTTCTCCAAACAGCAACATGAAATGACCATATTCTGTCTTTCTAGGGAAGGTGAACCATTTCTGATCATTTCTTCGAAATTTTAAATAATGTTAAGTAACGAAAGAAGAATTAGAACAAAGCAGACAGGTTTGTGCGACATTCTGGTACAAAATTAATTTTCGGAAGGTGTTAAAATCTTAAAGGTGGGCACACACTAGAGGTCATGGTGCGGGGAAGTGAAGTAAGGACAAGGCTGCATGTTGCAGGGACAGAAAGTAAGCTGGTATAGTAGCGGGGACAGTTTGCAGGAGCAGTGCACACGATTCGACATTGAAAATTGAGGTCATTTTGTCCTTGCTTCGTATCACACGAATTCAAGCCAGCCGAAGTTCATGCAACATAATTTTTTCGCAAAAACGGGCATTTCACCAGAGGAAAACTGTCGTTACGTGATGTTTCACTTCATGTCCTCCCAACCTGTCTCCTATTGTATGCCAGCTTTAACAGTGCGACGTTGATTTGAAAGTGTGCTTCAGCATCTGGCCAACTTTTGATTAAGAACTGTGGAACATGCTGTGTTCAGGATAGTTCTAACACCAATAGAAGCACTGAATAGGTCTAGTGATTCCTGGAATCAAAACTAATGAGTTTCATTTGCGTGAAAGAGGACGTGCAGGTGAGTAGACAAGCAGGTGAAATAAATTCTTATATGAATATGGCTTTGCATATTCACTCGTTTGGGCACAGAAAGCTTTCCTATTTTGACCGTACCGTGATGCAAGATCGTCATGTTAGGTCAGGGTTATGTTACTTTATGTGAAACTATATTTACACTTTGGCTGGCTATATTTCCTGTTACACACTGCTATTTCATTTATTTTAACTCAAAAGTATGATACTCAAACAAAGCTGATCTATTTATACCAATAGATAATCGATGTGTAGGCTACAGTGCTTGTTTTTCTATTCTAATACAATTCATCTTATGTAATTTTATCTGTTTTACCTTCAGAATTTTCAAGGCTTTTGGTTCCACTAATCAACAGGGATCTGGACATAATCTTCTAGTGACGAGCATTCCAAGACACTAGGACCTTGCCGTTAAAGGGTGGATAAATGGCCCAATTGATCTAAAGGTGGATAACGGATAACGCTATTCACCGGGTAAATCACTATCTAGTGGATACGTGTTAACAAAACAAAATACACCATCGACTAGATTATGATTTATCCGGTGGATAGCGTCATCCCCGACTGCAAACCTTGGGTCACATTTATCGCTATCCATCTAAAAGCCAGTAAACAGATCCAGACACGTCTAGTATAAAGCGAATTATCCGTTCTTTGAAATAATTAATACAGAGTAACGCCAGAAAAGAAAATCTGTTTGTCTCTGTTTTTTTCTTCTCGATTTTTGAACGCAAGGTAAAATCTTGTTAATTCTGACTTGTGCATGTCTAAAACCACCCAAATTTAACTAACAGTATCTTATATTGAAAGCTCTTTTCCTTGTCTTAAATTATTTTTTTCTTCAACAAGACATTCTTCTCAGAGCTCAGATGGTCCACCCCTTAGGAAGCGCCCTCCCTAGATCAAACGCCTTATGTAGATTAAGATGACGTCAGTGCTTTCAATGTTTCTATAAAATCAAAGTCATATAGAAGTACGTTAAAAAAAATAATGATAATTATAAATGTGGTTGAAAAGTAAAACGTGCACGTCGAAATGCACGAAAATTACCTACAACACAAATACGAGGTTTTATTTTATCAACTCAGACGGAGAGGCAAGCACATACCTTCATTGTGCAAGGAGAGAGAGTGGATGAAATCTCCCCTCGGATTGTCATTGTAATAAGACAGAAAAGGATATTTAATGCGTGCACTGAGCTGTATAAGGTAATGAAGGAAGTCCTTGGCCTCCACGACAAAGTAAAATGTCTTTTTGTTGGGTTGGTTATGACATCATATGAACTTACACGACGTCATTAAGTCTGAGATCTTGGATTCCACTACTTTCTCAGAAAGTCACAATACAGTCAACTCTCGTCTTGCGGGCATCCCCGCTATTACGGATGCTTGCTATTACGGACAAAATCCAGATCCCCGGCGAAAGCTATAAAGGTTTGACTGGAAATTACTCCCGCTATTACGGACTCTCGCTATTGCGAAATTACGGACGCTTTCGTGGTAGCAAAATGACCATTTTATTGTCTTGACTCTCGATAAAGCGGACACCACTTACCTCTCATAAAGGGAATTTATTTTACCAAATTAAATGATATTATGTAGCTTGTGACGTAACTAGACTCAGTACTTGGTTGGGGGAGTTTCTGTCATCCGGGATATAGATACCGCTAAATGTTGTCCACCTTCTCTTTTGCGCAGCATTTTGTTTGAGGAACAAGATACATAAAACATAATTATGTAAAATTACAGTCTGCTGTTCATCATTTGTCACGATACACTTCCAAAGAATGTCTACTTTCACATCAATTCTTTTTTTGTCTGCACAATATTCCTTGCTTCACAGACATTGTCTATGTTATTTATTGCATGTTAAGGGCACTTTTTATCGCACACTTCGCTTTTACGGACTCTCTATTATGGAGACTAAACGACGTCCCCAAGCGTGTCCGCTATAACGAGAGTTGACTGTATACGAAATGGAACATTTTAAAATGATAACGGAATATAATAATGTTCTAATTCTACCATAGTGATCAAGAAAACGGGAAAAACCAGAGAATTGTGTCAAGAGAATGAATTTGGCTAAACCTGCATGTGGTTGCTATGGCGCTGAGAAATGATATATAGAAACAGTTCACACATCAACAAACGAAATGAATGAAAAGTTCCTGAGAGTTTCAGAGTTACATAGGTTATCTTCTGTTCAAAGTTGATGATTGCATCAACTTTTACACCTCCTTCCCCCCAGAAATGTATGCCCAAGGCTTAAATGTCACTGTTAAAATTTGCCTTGGGAGACGTAAGTGAGGTTATGGTTAAGTTCATGTTGACTTCAAGAACTCTTCAGTCGAGTTGGTCGCTTCTTCTAATAGTAGATACATGAATTCGTGCATGAATTGAGGAAAGCAAGAGTTTCTGTCCAGCTAAATTGGCTGGAAGTCTTTATATCTCGCTTTAAAATGTGGACATATACTCTTACAAAGGAAAACGGAACATTTAATAGCAAGTACACTTCAACAATCAACGAAATATTTCTTATAAGTTTTACTCTCTTCTAAATTCTCCGGATATTTTCGGTATCGCACAGTGGGGCTGTATGTAGCTGGCGATGATGTCAACGCATAATCAAACCGATTCCGATGTTTGCAATCACACAAATCACAAGACCCATTAGCCACACGATGAAATGTATTCCCTTAAAAATTTGGTCGATGCCTGCCCTCTGTAAGCTTGTCAATATGATAGTCACAACCCAAATAGCTACCATAAACTTAAAATTACGTTTCGTTGAAACCACATTATCATGTTCTGCTTGAAGTTTTACTGCAACCAAAAGTTTGTAGATAACAGCACTTGTTTAAAGACGTAAGTGATTTGATAAAACGTTTGTTCATGCAGGACACACCATGACTTTTTGTACTCGGAAATTCCCTGGGGTGTGGAGGAGGATTACGGAACAGCTATTTTTGCAGTCACCACACCCTTAAACGAGCTGATTCCACATTGGACAACAGGCGCAGAAAAATGACTTTTATATTTGTAACTTTTTCAATAATCAAAATTATTTTTATAACATTTCAAACAATTAATTTTATGTTGTTAAACGCAAGGAAAATAAATTAACCCTTGGCCGAAGAAAGGCCAAAATATTAACCAATCGCCTTACTGAAGAGCCGTTACCCCATATTGGGATCCTCTGATAGTGCTAACAAATTAAATCAAGTCGCTATTCTTGGTATGGTTTCTAATCTGCAGCTTCGATAAAGAAAGGCTCTCAATTATTTTATAAAGGCGGTTTACCTGACTGTGTTTTTTGTATCTCAAATTGTACTCGATGTCATGTTTTCAGCTGTATTAGCTGTATTGATCTCCCCTGTATATCCCGATAGCATAACGCTTTTACTGTATCTACTTATTACCACTGTTGTAACATTTTCGTCGCTATTTGCCAAGTGACAAGTTATTCTTCTTCCAATCGCGACAATTCCTTGACGGATTTGTCGATTCTTCCAAAAGCAGAGCAATGGATTTGTGCAGGAGTTCAGAAAAGCAAGAGTTTCCGTCCAGCTGTAGTGGTTATAAGTCTTAATTTCCTGCTTCAGAATCTGGTGATAGAGGCTTACCAACAAGACGGGAAAGTTGAGCAACAAGTAGACTCCAACAATAAATAAAAGATTTCTTGTTAGCTTCAATTCTCTTTGTCTTCCGATATTTTCGAAAATTGTGCTGTGGCAATGTAATTGACGATGATGTCGTCGCAGAGTCAAACTGATTCCAATGCTTGCAACTACGGAAACCAGAAGACAGAGAAACCACAAGATGAAATGAATGCCTCTTGATGTTTGGTTTATTCCCACCCACTGCAAACTTGTTAATGAGATATTGAGGATCCAAATGGCTGCCATAAACTTAAGAACGCGTTTTCCTGTAAACTCGTCGTTATACCTCGCTCGTAGTCGAACTACCACCAAACGCTCGTAGGAAACGGCACTTAGAGTCATGAAAGAAACTCCGCAACAAATGTAAAATGCATTGGAATACATGACTCTTACGAAGCAAGGGACCGAACGATGCTGGTTTTCCATGAGTCTAAAACAAATGTAACCTGGTTGAACTGTTAGGCCAACAAGCACATCTGAGAGAGCAAGACAGCCTATTAAAAGATTTGAAGGAGTTCGTAGACGAGAACTGATAAGGATAGCAATGAAGATTAAAGAATTGGATATCACGGCCAAAGGAGAGGCAATAATGTTGATGATGGCGGTTACAAGGTTCATGGTGAGACGTTCTGAAACTTTGTCGAAATCGGGATCCGGCAAATGGAAGCATGATGCGACAAACAAACGATCCTGCATGGAGGTGTTACCTGCAGCCATTGCTTGTTCTACAGGTATAATGTGGCACTTGGAATTTATATCAATGAATCTAAAAGGAAAAAAATCATTCCTTCTGATTTGAAAGTAGTTTGCTCGAAAAACATCTGCTATTTAAATTTGATTTTTCAGCAGTGGCGCTGAACAATTTAACAACATATATCGATCAGTAGGAAATGTGTTTCCAGATCACGAAAAATGGACAATTGTTTTGGTGAATCAGAACTCCTTACTATTTTTACTTTGTTGAGACAAAAATAGCCAATTGATGGTTATTTATTTTTCAAAACCCAATAGCAATCGTATTTCCTTCTTTCGGAAATGGTATAGAAGTATTACTTTGACAAGTGTAACCATTGTTACTCATGGCTCACGGAAATTCCCTTCCACGTCAGTTCTTTAGCATTAATCAAGCTGACATAACTTCCTTCAGAAATCGTAAAGGTATTGACTTTAACGAGTGCAAATAAATCTCACAAAATCTTTAAGCTTTAAATTAAAACTACAGTCAGCAAGCACACTGAGTGAGTAATGGGTTTCGCTGCGTTTCTCAAAAGAAGGACGCCAATGAATTATACGAGTTTAATTATTGCATAAATTCCCTTTTTTTTCTATTGAAAATACAGATGCGAAAGCTGTTTTTAATTTGAACATTGCAAAAACGAGACAAAAAAATGATCATCGCATCAGCTTGCACCGCCGCAGTTCAAAGGGATGTGACACTCTTGTGAATATGAAATAAAAAGACATTGAGAAACTTTCTGCGAGTCTACATCTGATGTTTTGTTTTGACTCAGGATATGCAACACCGTGTGTATTTGCACTGCTTCAGTTAGTTATAGTTTAAATTTATTTATTTTTACGCTTTCGCGGTGGTCGGATATAGCGAATTTTGTTTGTTCAAGGAAAAGATCTGACAACGCGTAACGTAAAATAAGCGCGAACGCCAGTTTCAAATACTTGCCAAATTTTTGCGGATTGCCAAAATGTCAACAACCTTCAAAGAAGCTAAAGTCCTATCTTGGAAGTTTCCAAATCTTAGTTAAAGAGACAATTTTTTTTTTAGCCATTACTCTTTCAAATTACACAAAACAGGTGTTTTGTGAAACACCTGATGCGAAACACAAGATGAAACTTGATGCGACAAATAACAGATCCTGCATCGAGGTGTTATATAAAAGCCATTGCTTCTTCTGTAGTTGTAATGTGGCCAATGGGTCTGAAAACAAAAAAAGGTATGTCTCCGTGAAACATTCCCTTCTTATCTGAAAGCACTTTGCTTGGAAAGCATTTGCTATTTAAATTTGATCTTTACAACGTTGGCGTTGAACACTTAACCTTTTTGCAGCATTAACAATTTACATCAGTAGGATATGTGTTTCCAGATCACGTTAAATGGACAACTGTTTTGGTGAATCAGAACTCGTTACCATTTTTTCATTCTTGGGACAAAACAAAAGGCAATCAGTGGTTATTTATTTCTCAAAACCCTTTAGCAAACTTATTTCCTTCTTTCGGAAGTGGTACATGTGGATGTATCACTTTGACAAGTGTAATCATTGTTAATCACAGCTCACGGAAATTCCCTTCGACATCAGTTCTTTAGCATTAATTAAACTGACATTACTTCTTTCAGAAGTCGTAAAAGGTATTCACTTTAACGAGTGCAAATTAACGTCTCAAAATCTTCAAGCTTTAAACTGTAGTAAGGAAGCACACTGAGTCAGAAGAAGATATCGCTGCGTTTCTGAAAAGACGGACCCCTATAAATTACAGGGGTATAACTTACATAAATTCATATTTTCTTCTATTGAAAAATGAGATGCGAAAACTGTTTTTAATTTGAATATCGCAAAAACAAGACAAAAATATGATCATCGCATCAACTTGCACCGCCATAGTACAAAGGGATGTGACACTCTGTGAATATGAAATAAAGGTCATTGTGAAACTCTCTGCGAGTCTACATCTCATTTTTTATTTTGACTCAGGATTTGCCATACCGCGCCGTGTGTATTTGAAATGATTAGTAATAGTTTAAATTTATGTAATTTTACTCTTGGGTGGGGGGCGGAACCGCGCTTGAGCGAATTTTGACTGTTTGTACAGATAGAAAATATGACAACACGTAGCGTAAAATAAATGCGGCCTCCAGTTTTAAATACTTGCCAAATTTTTGCGGATTACCAAAATGTCGACAATCTTCAAAGAAGCTTAAGTCCCGAACTCGGAAGTTTCCAAATTTTAGTAAAACAAACAATTTTTTTAACCCTTACTCTTTCAAATTACACAAAACAGGTCTTTTGTGAAACACCGGATGACAAACATGGTGAAACATGATGCGACAAACAAAGATGCTGCATGGAGGTGTTATCTGCAGTCATTGCTGCTTCTGAAGTTTTAATGAGGCACTTGGAATTTATACCAATGGGTCTTAAAACGAAAAAAAATTGTGTCTCCTTGAAACGCTCCCTTCTTATTTGAAGGTATTTTGCTTGGAAAACATTTGCTGTTTGAATTTGATCTTTACAATCATGGCGTTGAAACATTAACGTTTTTAAAGCATTAACAATATAAATCTGTAAGAAATGTGTTTCCAGATCACGTTTAATGGACAATTGCTTTGGTATATTAGAACTCGTTACAAATTTTTTTTCTTGACACAAAAATAAAAAGGCAATCGGTGGTTATTTATTTTTCAAAACCCTTTAGCAACCTTATTTCCTTCTTTCGGAAATGGTAGACGAATCACTTTGACAAGTGTAATTATTGTAACTCACTGCTCACGGAAATCCCCTTCCACGTCAGTTCTTTAGCATTAGTTAAACTGACATTACTACTTTCAGAATACGTAGAGGTATTCATTTCAACGAGTCAGAAATTAATCTCTTTTAAAATCTTTAAGCTTTAACTGTACGTAGTAAGCAAGATCACTGAGTGAGAAATAGATTTCTCTAAAGACGGATCCCAACAAATTATAGGGGTATAATTATTGCATAAAATGGATGTCAGCTCAAGTTGAGCAAGCAGCAATCCAAACGAAAAAAAAAATTGAACAGAAAAAAACATCATTAAAAATTTATCAAGTTTAAGCAAAGAAATTCATGGCCATGACGGTGTTTGAATATTACCACATATTCGTACGATTCCATTTCTCCAGTTTCTCCTTAGTTTTAGTTCCGACTGAAAAGATATATCTAACAGTCGCGATGGTGTTTTACCACATTTCCAAACACCTCAAAGTTTCGTCAAAAAACTCCGCTACGGGTGGTTTTTCAACTCTCTTCTCGCTGATTGGCGTTTAGAAATGTGGTACTACACGGTCTCTGGCGTTTGACGTATTTTCGACTAAAATGGTTACCACGTGTTTTGCTTCGAAGTTCTAGCGTGGTGTGAACAAAACCGAAAAAGTTTCGACCAAGCAATTTATACCGAAGCAATAACAACATTAACAATGAAATAATAAGAACTAGTTAAATTGTGCACCATTCCACGGCAAGTTTTATTTGAGATAAGGCAACCGTATTTTGACAGGCACGGTTTTTCAAATTGTCCTGTTTTTGTCAACTTCCATGTTGTAATCTTTAGCATGGATAACATCTGCATACTCCTGTAGCATTGGCGGACTCAATATATCAAAACTCCATTGTGAAATTCGATGACCATGGCTCAAAAAAATATGATCCATCACTGTATTGGTAATCATGCTTATTTCAGGAACTGGTCTTGCAAAACGATGAATCATGTCTGAATAGCGATATGTATACGAGACGCGCTTCAGAAGCATACAAAGCCCTTCAGTTCGGTCACAAGTTCTTTGCGGACATCGGAAAGTGACTGGTAGTTGAAGAACATTTGCCAATAATGTTATGTCCTGTTTTCGCACTCTGAACTCCGCTAAACACTCTGATTCATCATCTGGTCGTAATCAAACTTTGGGTAGGAGCTGTAAGGGAATTCTGGATTCTTGGAACTGTAACTTTCGTACAAGGTCAAAAATTCTTCGTCATAGATGCTTTTACTGTTGTACAAAAAAAGAGGCAGGTTTTTCATTTCACTGAGGGATGACATTCTCTCAAACAGCTTATTTTAAAAGCGAACAAAGTTTGCTACCGACGTCGCTGCTACAAAACTCGTCTAGCTGCTTAACGTTTATATTTTGGCGGGAACGACGTTGTTCTCTTCCCAGGCTCTTTCGGTCGCTGAAGTTGCTGTTGCCTTTAAAACGACTCGTGCTTAAGTTCCCTAGTCACTCGAGGAGAGAGGCGACGTCTCTCTCCTCGAGTGACTTAGCGAGCGGAGGAGGCGGCTGAAATTCAGGCTACTCCGAATAGGGTTAATACAGGGTTCAATAACATTAAACGTGAGTTTAAAATGAAAACACCTTTTTTGAGTTAGAATAGGTTTAAATTTGAATTAAATGTGAACTACTGACTAGATAGTGTTTTAGTGAGCCACCCTTAGGTTATTTTCAATTACTTAAATCTATTAAATTAAGTGTTATGTCCATTTTTCGTCAACTTAAATCACCGAATACAATTAAAGTTTTAATGCTAACTGGAGGCCACCATATATATTTCAAAAAGTCTACCGAACGATATTTGATCTAGTTTATGCCACTTTCAATATCACATTCACTATTTTGATAGATTTAAGTTGAGAAAAAGAAAAGCAAAAAAGATAAGGACAAAAGGCGCTTTCCATTCGACATAAAATTCCAGCCATGATTTCCAGAAATTTCCATTGGAGAATGGAACGCCAATTTCCCTTTACACAAATTTTCGAGAATTTCTTACCGGGAAGTTCCTTTCCATTTGACTTTCCTATCGACCTTTCCAGAATTTTCAGTTGAATGGTTCGATCTCATTTAGGAATTTTAAAAGTTTCCGAAAACTTGTCCAGGAAACTGTATATCATCTGCCCCCGTTTAGAAAGCTCCGGATTATCTGGTTGAATGGAAAGCACCCAAAGTCTTCATCCTTGAACTTAAGGCTTAACAGATTCTTTAAGCGTGTTAAGGTATTTGTACTTCATGTAAATACTGTGCGAATGCACGTATGTGAACACGGACGTGACTTAAATCTCTAGTCGAATTGAATTTCATTTTAAAATTTTTAGGTACCACGGGAAGAAAAGAGAATTTCCAAGTTCATCTAAATATTGGATTTCCCAATGTAGACTATGTATGGAAATTGTCCCTAGTTACCTAAAGAATTATCTATGTACACGTACCTAAATCTCTCATGGTAGTCATTGTCAATTAGGATGGAGTAACATATCTTGCACATATAAACCTCTTCCGATGATAATGATGTTGATATCTGGCTCGAGAACTGATTGGTAGCTTAGATGAAAAACTGTATTCTATTGTAAGAGAAGATCACATACACATCGGAAATGGTTACAAATAACCAAAAGGACGCATGATTTTGAGACCGTCAGAAGATTTCCCTGCCATGATATGATAGGACGAGGTCATTATCCTTAAAACGGGCCAGACATTTGGCCGTGAGACGTAAGAATTGGAACATTTTAACCGTTAGCCGTAAACAAATGTTCATCGTAAAAAAAGACAATTCTACTCTTCCCATTTTTACTCTTAGGCAGTAGTCACATGCGCCTGTATGACGCCTATTTTAGTTGAATGTAAGAAAAATACAAAATATCAACCGTTCGCCGTAAAAGCCATTACTTCATTGAGACCCTCGGATAGTGCTAATAAATTGAGTGGCTCGTTATTCAAGGTGTGATTTCGAATCTGCAATTTGAATAAAGAGAGAATACCCAGCTATTTTTTCTAAAGGAAGTCTGCCTGACTGTCTTTTTTTTTTTTTTTTTTCATCTCACATTGTACTTGATGTCATGTTTTCAGCGGTATTAGCTGTGTTAATCTCCCCTGTAAATTTCGACGGCGTAACACTTTTACTGTATCTACTTATTCCCACTGCTGTAACGTTTTCGTCGCTATTTGCCAAGTGCCAAGTTATTCTTCTTCGAATCGCAAAAATACCTTGACGAATTTGTCGATTCTTCCAAAAGCAGAGGAAGGGATTTGTGCAGGAGTTCAGAAAAGCAAGAGTTTCTGTCCAGCTGTAGTGGTTATAAGTCTTGATGTTCTGCTCCAGAATCTGGTGATAAAGGCTTACCCACAAGACAGGAAAGTTGAGCAACAAGTAAACTCCAACGATAAATAAGATATTTCTTGTTAGCCTCAACTCTCTTCGTCTTCGGATGTTTTCGAAAATTGTGCTGTGGCAATGTAATTGACGATGATGTCGTCGCAGAATCAAACTGATTCCAATGCTTGCAACTACGGAAACCAGAAGACAGAGAAACCACAAGATCAAATGAATGCCTCTTGATATTTGGTTTATTCCCACCCACTGCAAACTTGTTAACGCAATGTTCAGGACCCAAATAGCGGCCATAAATTTAAGAACACGATTTCCCGAAAAAACGTTATTGTATCTCGCCCGAAGTCGAACTGCTACTAAACGTTCGTAGGAAACGGCACTAAGAGTCATGAAAGAAACCCCGCAACAAATGTAAAACGCATTGGAATACATGACTCTTACGAAGCAAGGGACCGAACGATGCTGGTTTTCCATGAGTCTAAAACAAATGTAACCTGGTTGAACTGTTAGGCCAACAAGCACATCTGAGAGAGCAAGACATCCTATTAAAAAATTTGAAGGCGTTCGTAGACGGGAACTGGTAAGGATTGCAATGACGATTAAAGAATTGGATATCACGGCCAAAGGAGAGGCGATAATGTTGATGATGGCGGTTACAAGGTTCATGGTAAACCGTTGTGAAGCTCCGTCGAAATTGGGATCTGGTAAATGAAAACATGTTGCGACAGCTAGAGAGTTCTGAGATGATGTGTTATTAGCCATAAATGACGAAGAATGGTCGCTTTGTCGCTGTTCTACACTGTAGATGTGTACTCAAAATTTGTTTTTGGTTCAGTTTTCGTAGATAAGACAACCTTGGCTTTGAACTCTCCGCTTTCGACGTCCTTCTTACTTTCTGATTTCAAAATATGTTGCTTTGAAAACATCTGCGGATTACTTTGAGTTGTACAACGTAATAACGGGTGTGTGGGTTGAAACTTGTAACCGCGAAAACAATAAATTGGAAACGCTCCATATCTTGTTCACAGATAGGTACCATGGTCAATCAACTTCAACGCCTACGAAATATTCTTTTACAATCTCTGAAACATTACTTTTCCTTGCTTCACAATGGTGGCTATATTATATGACGTTGTCAACCCAAATCATTTCAGGAAGTGCGGAAATGTCCTTTTGCAAACATGATAATATAAACCGGATATTGCGCCTTATAGGTAGGATAGATATATTTACTTTGACGAACATTGTCGCCAAATTAATTAGTCACAGAGTACACTTCCAATTTTCCCTATTTGTTCTTATTTATGCTATGAAAGCTCCCTTAAAGCCTTCTTTTTTTGTAAAGAAAAATATAGGAAATAAAATTAAATAGTGTAAAATAAGAATGCAAAAAGAAAAGAATGACTTTATAATCAAATCCCTTTTTCAACTGCGAGAAAAATTGGCAAAGCTGTTCTCATCGTGTTTTTATTTACCAATGTAAATTTCGGCGAGCGCTTAGTACATTTGACAATGAACCTTGTAACATCACTATCAACGTGCATAAGTTCTTCTCTCATATAAATCCATATTGCTATCTTTACCAGTTGTCGCCTACGGATACACCTACACATACATACATAATTTTATTTATACTCGGGTTGGTGAGGCTGATTAGTCCTCTAGTAAAAGAGTATGCTAATTTTCCTACAAATAATTAATAGACAAGCTAAGTAAAATTCAGAAAAAAAGGTGAAAAGAAGAAAAATTTTAATAATAAACTAGAAGGTATAACTATAGTAGGAATTCTAACTTATAAAAACGTTAGCCACCATGGTATATGAGCCTTTGTAAAATACCAGAGATATTACACACGCTCTGATTGGTCAATACAGTTGCAAAATCTTTATACTACTGTACCGAAAACCACGGTCCCGATATGGCAGTCCTACGCGGGAACACTAGCAATAACAAATGTAGTAAACAGTTTCGGCTTTCTCTGGCTGAGATATCAATAACATGAATAACTTTTCATTCATCATATACATGAAAACTAGCAAGGAAAAACAGGTCCAGAAGTTGGTTGGCATATAAAGCTTTATCCTTTTTCAAAATTTACGCCGACTCCGGTTACGCTCGAGTTTAATATTAAGGAAGTTTAAAATCCTTTCCTCGGTGCTTTCCACGGTCTGTCGAGGTATGGTGGAGGACGAAGTTAGCGGGGCTGGACTGATCAATTTCGGTTGTTACAAAAGCAGGGCAGAAATTTCTTTCGAGTTAACATTAAGCTGATGAGAAATTTTGAGTTAAAGTCAATGTATGCGTAACACGATAAATGAATCTGCTTTGCATACAAAGCTTAGCTTTCAAGCAATAGTTTTCATTTAGCACAGTACTGAGAGAAACACGGACTTCATAGCATTCAACATAAGTGAACAAATTCTGAATAAATTTCGGAAGCAGCGTTTCTGTAAGTAACGTTTATTCCATTCGCAAAACTTTGGAGAGTTATCGTTGAATCACTTCGCCAAGGGTATGAAGTATTTATTACTTGCAAGGTTAATTTTCGTACCGTCTTTTATTTTCGAAATGACCGCCTACAAACGGTTGATTTTCCCCATCAGAATACTGTTGAATTAATTGATATACTTTCTGGCTTTCATCGATAACCTTTTCCTTTCCTCTCTTAAAACTCTCTTAGAACAAAGTGTTTTTACCGCTTTACTCTGGGGATTTTGTGTCCTGCGCTGAGTCTGTGATTTCATTATTTCCGTCGCTGTGATTGGTTTGTCGCGTCATCTCATGAAGTTGATGAGAATAAGTAACATAATCACGAAAGTACAATAAATTTTCCTCTCATTCTTATAGTTACTTCTTAAAAACAATACTCCACACTTTATATGGGCTTACACTTGAAAAGCTTGTAAATAACGAGCCTTTAAGCTTTTCTCGTATTCTTCAAACAACTCGCGTGGTTTATTGCGCAGGTAAACCCATAGAAAGAATGGTCTATTGCTTATTTACTTTCGGATGAAGAGCCATTTTACCTTTTGTGGAAAT